>NC_141148.1:59390610-59443110 GCF_053477565.2 Lygodium microphyllum | reverse complement strand
GGAGAGGAAATGAGAGAGGGAGAGGAAGAGAGAAAAGGAAATGAGAGAGGGAGAGGAGAGAGAAAATACACTAAACATAATAGGGAAAGAGAGAAAGAAAGGGTGAGGGTCAGAGAGGGAGAGGAAATGAGAGGGAGAGAAAGAGAGAAAAAATGAGAGAGAGAGAGGAGAGAGAAAAAGAGAGAAAAAACATTAAATGTGATAGGGAAAGAGAGAAAGAGAGGGTGAGGGTGAGGGAGGGAGAGGAAATGAGAGAGGGAGAGGAAGAGAGAAAAGAAAACTAATTGTCGTTGTTTGTTGTAGTAGTAGTAGTAGTAGTAGTAGTTTTTTTTCTTTTCTTCTTTATTGTTGTTTCGTTTTCTTGTTTTTTGTTATTGTAGTAGTAGTAGTAGTAGTTTTCTCTTCTTTTCTTATTTATTGTTGTTGTAGTAGTAGTAGTTGTTGTTGTTTTTTTTTTCCTTCTTTTCTTGTTTATTATAGTGGTAGTGGTAGTGGTAGTGGTAGTAGTAGATGTGGTAGTCGTAGTCATGGTAGTGGTAGTGGTAGTGGTAGTCGTGGTCGTGGTCGTGTTCGTTGTCGTAGTCGTGGTCATGGTCATAGTAGTCATAGTCATAGTGATCGTTGTCATGGTCATGGTCGTAATCATAGTCGTAGTCATGGTCATGGTCGTAGTCATGGTCATAGTCATAGTCATAGTCGTAATGGTGGTCATGGTCGTCGTAGTCATAGTCGTGGTCATGGTCGTGGTCGTAGTGGTAGTCGTGGTCGTAGTCGTAATCATAGTCGTAGTCGTGGTCGTGGTCATCATAGTCGTAGTCCTAGTGATCGTGGTCATGGTCGTGGTCGTGGTCGTGGTTGTGGTCGTAGTCGTAGTCATAGTCATAATTGTGGTTATGATCATCGTAGTCGTGGTCGTGGTCGTGGTCGTGGTCATAGATGGAAGGAGAGGAGATAATGAATGGATAAAAAACAAAGAGAGAGTGGTGGCGAGGTCCGGTGCAACACCATGAGGCAGGAAACACTCCGACATAGATATATTAATCTGTGGGTGGGTGGGTGGAGACTTTACATACGTTAATTTTTGCTGAGTTACAAGAGAAGAAATCCCTTATCAAATAATTTAAGAAGGAAAAAAATAATGATAACAAAAACAAATTGTTTGTCGTAACGTAAACAAAATGGAAAACGATGAAGATCTTGTTGTTCAAGATCGCAAGGCATATCTTGATCAACGTGTCCCATGTCCTTGCTCTCAATGCAAGCTGGCAAACAGACAAAAACTTCGATTGTCTATAGAACAGGTACGATGCTTTGACGAGTTTCAATCTTAGATCATTGACTAGGCGATTGCGGATTTTTACCAAACTGTAAGAAAAGTTAATATCAATCATGCATTGTACTCGCAAGCTAATTGAATACCATATACAAGAAGATTGGGTGTGGCTGGCAAATTTTCTATATAGGGAGGTGAAGTCTTGTCCCAAGAAGGAGTGCATCCTTTGCGGACAATTAGAAGAGTTTGTCGGTGTGTGATGGATGGAGTGCATAAGCCAATCCACCACTTGGAAGATACTACCCAGTCTATACTGTCAATAGCAGAGGAGACATACAACCTTCCAAACCTACCTACAATCTTGGGGCCTGAGATGGAGGCAATGATCGATTCATTGATTCCCATGGATGTCGAGAATTCTGATCTGCTTAGAGAGAAAGCATCCATACCATTATATGATGGGTGCCGAGTATCTCTCCTGAAGACACTGCTTACACTCCTAAGTATGCAAGCAAAATACAAGTGGAGCAATGCGAGTGTGACGGATTGTTCAAGTACCTTGTACGTATGCTTTGTTGATTTCTTTTCGGCACTACCATTAAAAACATTTATGATTTTTCAAGGTGTTTTATGATTTTTTTCATGTTAATGGAATATCATATATTACCACCTACAAATACCATGCTTGAGTCTCATGATGATGCACGACATGTTTTACGAAAGCTTGGCATGGACTACAACAGCATCCATGTATGTATCAACGATTGCATACTATTTTGAGAAGAATACGAGACTATGGAGACATGTTCAAAGTGTGGTGCTCAGAGGTATCGACATGACTTGCAAGGGTAAACCATCCCTAAAAAATTTCTTAGACACTTTTCGCTCATCCCCCGCATAAACCACATGTTTCTACGTCCGGCATGGCGAGCTTGACAATGTGGCATATGCAGAATAGGTCCACAGATGGAGTTCAACGAATACAGATTCACGCACATGGAGCCACATTAACTCTACCTTCCCAGGCTTTGCTTGAGAGCCAAGGAATCTTTGGCTCGGTCTTGCAATAGATGGCATGAACCCATTCGCTCAACTTCTTACAATGTGTGGCCTACAGTCCTTGTCAACTACAATATCCCTCCATGGCTTTCTACGAAGAAAGGGCATCTCATCCTTAGGTTACTCGTCCCCGGCCGCTACAAAGTCAAAAATATGGACGTGGATCTTCCTCCATTAGTCAATGAGCTTAAGATTTTGTGGGAGGAGGGGGTCACCATGCAAGATATGAACAAGCGTGATGGTCGACAGCCTGCTAATATTCGAGCCATTCTCATATGGACCATACATGACTTTTCGAGATTTATAGAGTGTTCCGGTAAATAGGCTTCCGTTCTCATTGGTAATATCTATATTTCATCTCATTCAAGTTTGTATTCGCTAGATAGAGATGTTAGATCAGGTCTGATTACCTCAGATTATCATGCATGTCCATTGTGCAAGCCACAGCTAGACTCCCGAAGGTCACGAACCATGAAGAAGATGGTATATCAAGGACACGCCACTTTCTTGCCAGAGGGTCATGAACTCAGGGAAGGTTTTCTTGGACGACCTCCAACACGTATGAATGCCGCAAGCTGGTACGAGCTGAAAATGGTCTACGCGGAGTCACATCCAAACGGAATGCGGCGGTTCTTAGTTTTCTACGAGTTGCCATATTGGACCCACTTAGAGATCAACCACTGGTTGAATCCCATGCATATTTTCAAGAACGTGGGAAACTTGCTATGGGACCACATCATGGGAGAGAGAGACACTATTGGGGTACAAATGGATTTGAAGGAGGTAGACAAGATGGAGGGGCTTTGGCCGCACTCGAGTGCTGATGGTTGTGTACAGCTACCTCGCGCTCCTTGGGTTTTGTCCACTAAAGAAGAGTGCATTGTGAAGAAAATAGTCAAGTCTATCCATGCTCCAATGGGTAAGATGCATTCTCTCCGGTTTGCATTTTCTAAAGACGACCAATTATCAGGGCTAAAATCCCATGATTGGCATAAGATATTTCAGGTTTGTACGACAAATGGATTGAAACTGGCCTGTGCATTTTGCTATTAGGATTGTAGTCATTGTTCATAATGCTTTCTCATTTGTGGCAGTTTGTACTACCGATCGTGATCGCAAGATGCCTTACTCTAGAAATACGCGGAGCCATTTACAGGTTATCGACTTTAGTGCAATGGATCTCACATAAGGAGATTAAGACGTCCTCTATTGAATCTACAAGGTGGGGAGCAGTGGAGACGGTCTGTCTCTTTGAGAAATACCTGCCTACAAGCATGCTCACGATACAAATCCACCTTCTTGTGCATATTGTAGATGAAGTGGAGATTGCTGGACCTATCCATACACGATGGATGTTCTTCTAGGAGTGCTTCATGAAAACCCTGAAAGGATTTGTGCGATAATGAGCTCGGCTAGAAGGTAGCATGGTTGAAGGTTGGTTGGCGTCTGAGGCGCTAATGCATATTTCACAATGGCGGACAACGGTGGATCTAGACAACAAAATGCTATGGTCGCGCTGGAGGATGATAGACTGACCAAAGATGTAGTGGTTGGAAATGGGGTAGTAAAAAGAATGGATATTGCAATGGAGGAGAAGGTGAATCGCTTTTGTATGTTGCACCATGCCTTTATAGAGACGTGGCTCGCCAAGTACCAGATCACTTGGCAAGATCGAGAGGAAGCGCGATCTGAATTTCTATGTAATACGAGCCATCGATCGATTCAATATCCCGAGGGCATAGGGGAGATGTCGCAGTTCATGTCAACGCGATGGTTTCATGGAGCTTTGACCGCAGCGTCTCCCAAAGGGACGGAGGTCTCAATGGAGGAGTGGGAATTCTCAAGGGGATATAGTACAACTAATTTTATATTTTATATGCGACAACTAATTTGAGTGTTTCAATGTACAGTACAAAATATATAGTGTAACATAGTCGCGCGGACGGCATTTTGACGTGGAGCGTATTGAAAAAATGCGCTTCACAATGGATTGTGGTATCATAGCAAGGTTCGAGCACGAGAGTTAACGATGAGCAATAGATCCAAACACGGTTATAGATGAGATGGAGTATTTTGAGAGCTTGCAAAGTATTGTTACCGTGGATTACCATAGCTTCTCCATGATACTATTCGATATGCACTGGTTCAAAGTGGTACTTGAAGGAGTTGGAGCAATAGTTCGATAAGGTCCATCTGATTTCTCAAAATAGATTTTTTTAAAAATGAACGGATTTACGCGACACCTTTGTGTTGCCGGCCCATTGTGAATAAGTGCATGAACTCATTTGTTTGTTAGTTGTATTATGACATGATACATGTCACAATAGTTTAATCTCTCTTGTACATGTTTGTGAATAGGTAATTCTATTAGTAGGGAGAACATATTTGGGATGGTCAATAGGAAGAAATCGATGATGATTGTCATAGATAACCTTCTTTAAACGTGTCGGCCTAGAGGAAACTAGAGAGGGACCGCAAATAGGACATGCATGATATCCTGACGTGGTTAAACCTGAAAAAACAAGTGAATTAATAAAATACAATTGATTCAAGTCTTGAATTTCAAATATAGAATTATATACATGTACCTGAACACTCTCCGTATCCTGGAAAGTCATGCATGGTCTACAAGAACATGGCCTTCAATGTGAAATCTCTAGAGGATGCAGATGCACTTGTATCTTGCACCTCAATACCTTCCCATAACATTTCTAACTCTTCAATCAAAGGCTCTAAGTAAATGTCCATGTTTTTTACCTTGTGATTTCCACAAATCAGAAGGCACAACATTACATGTCCCTTTTTAATTGCCATGGATAGAGGAATATTATAGTTCACCAATAACACTGGCCATATAGTGTTTTGATGTGCTTTTGATGCCAAATGGATTGATTCCATCCATACCTCAACCAAATCTCAAATTTCTTGGCTCTTCTTTGAAAACGGGCCATAAATTATCTATATGTTGCCATGCCGGTGTATGTGCAGGGATCCTCCATTTTCCATCACTTGAACGATGACTAGCATGCCATGACATGAGCTTTCCAATAGACTTACACTTGAACATAAGTTTTATACGTGGAACAATCAAAAAATGTCTCAAAACCTTATGAGGCACATCCATTGACTTCATCTCCACTTCGTATCTTGATTTGCCACAAACAGGACACTCTCGTGCGAACTCATGAATCCCACGAAATAAGACACAATCATTGACACATGCATGGATCTTGACATAATCGAGGCCTCCCAGAGATGTCAAGTAATGTCTTCCTTGCTCTCTCTTAGTTGGCAATTTGTTTCCTTTTGGAAGAATTTGTGATAATAACCTACATATATTTTTAAAAGTGAGTTAAAAAACCACCAACGTCATATATTTCTGTCTGATTTCAAAATAGAACAATTAATATTATGATTCATAAGCCAAACTGAATTGATACCTACTTCAATAACGCATCCAAATTGACATTACTCCATCCATAAATTGTTTGCAAGTTAAGTATCTCAAGGGACGCACGAAGAATGGAGTACATACAACCTTCATACAACGAAGTAGATGATGCTACATATAGTGGATCATCTGGCTTCGTAGAGTGATATTCTCCCTGAACCGGCTGCAAAAATAGATGGTATACCATGTTGTCCAAAATCTCATCCTCTATGACTTGATGGGGCATTTCATGAGGGCTACTATCATGGTCGTCAGTCTCTACTCTTCTTGAAGACTCTGCCTCCTTGCGTCGACGTTTTGCAGCCTCTCGACACCCGGGAGGGAGCATCTGAGGTTGTGGCACCGCATCTTGCTCAACCACAAAAGGGAGTTTCATGTACGTTGATATATAATTCTCGTAACACAGACTAGTAATCTTAGTGGTAAATAAAAACAATGAATACCGGTGATTTTTCTCGGTCCCATTCTCCATACAAGCTGAGGTGTGACATTGCAATTCGACGTGCTCAAAAAATATACCCTCGACAACGATCACACATGCATTTAATTTTTCATCGTAGCCATGCATCTCGATTATGAAGATGCAATGTTTCATCCTCACTTGAGGATCTCAATTTTAAATACACAAAAATCATCATAAATACATTGAAACTTATTATAAGAATTTCAAGGTTAAAACTTATCTTAAAAACAAAAAATTATGATAAAGCCTAAATGTGCGTCTATATCCACGTTTACATACACGTCTATATTAGCATCTATTTTCCGTCTATTTTCGCGTCTATCCTTGCGTCTATCTGAATAATAGACGCGCATATACATGCAAAAATAGATGCACACGTCAAAATTCAAGCCATACTTAAATCATTTCTTTTCAAACTGCGCCTTTTCTTTCCTGCATTTTTTGTGGTTCTAAATCTTGAGTTTAGCCGACATGCAGTCTCTTCATGCCTCACCTAGTCTCTTCATGCCTCACTTCCTCATGACTCACCTCTTCTTTCATTTCAAACACACAAGAAGGGAAAAAGGAAAGCCAAGGAGAGGAAGAAAGAGAGAACAAGAGAGAGGAGAACAAGAAGAAGCAGCAAGCAAGCATCAAGGAAGGGTAACTTACCAAGGAGAGGAAGAAGGAGAAGGAAGAAGCGCCACCATCCGCCACACCAAACACCCAAGGTGAGTCTCTCTCTCTCTCTCTCTCTCTCTCTCTCTCTCTCTCTCTCTCTTTCTTTCTCTCTCTCTCTTTGTTTCTCTCTTTCTCTCTCTGCTTTGTCTCTGTATTTAGGATTTCTGATTCCATCTGAGGGCGCGTCTTAGAGCGCATGTGCTGGCGTGTGTGCAGGTCAATCTAGATGCGAGGATACACGCACACACAGATTGACCTGGAATTTGCATCTGAGAGCGCGTATATGCTCCATCTTAGATGCGAATATAGACATGCTCGACAGAAGGTTAACTTTGGGAGCGCATCTGAGGGCGCGTCTAACCTGCAATTTAGACACGGAGATACACGCGCCAACTCTCCCAGCTCTGATAGTAAATAATATATTTTTGCAATGATGAATGTGACCAATCCCATGTTTGTGTTTATCAGTTTTCTTGTTTATGAGAAGCATTAGCACTTAAGTTTTATGCAGACATTGAGGCTTGTGTGGGGGTTGCCTAGGAGGTGGCGAGTAATCACCCTCACAAGTAAATCACGTAGAGGAGGTTGTACACCAGTACTATAGAGTTACAGATGCTAGTGGCATCTTTCATGATGATGAAGGAAGGGATGTAATGGCGTACATGAGGAGCATCGTGCATGCGACGTATAAAGATTGTTTCATTGCCTTCAAAAATCAAAAAGCGGCTTGTGGTAGGAGGTGTTAAGGGCAGTCCATCGGAGGTACCCAAATCTTGAGGGTTAGCAATTCTCGGATGATTGGGGACGCACAAAAGTGAGGACCCTATACCATCCTGTCATTCCAAGAAAGCTGCGTATTTCTTTGACACTTGTTGGTATGCTTCACAACAAAAGATCCCACCTCATGACATGGGCTAGTGACTCACTACGAAGGCAGGAGGAGGGGCGTGGAGCCTATAGCCAACCACCTATGTGCCACTGCATAGAGTGGAAGAAAGCCAAGAAGAAAGCAACATAGAAAGTGAAGAATCACCAGCACACAGAGGTACGAGGGATCCAGATGGAAACCATGGGATCGTCGCATTACGGATCGGGCGGTAGAGAGTCGTGGGAGGCAGAGTTTGTAAGTATATTTTGATTTCTAGTTTTTTAACATTTATATTTCTTTCGATTCTTTATATAATTTATTCTAATATATTGTGACTCATAATTGTTTGTATATATCATAATTGTTTTGCAAACTACTATCGTTGGCAAGATACCTACTCCTAGAGAGGTAGATTGCCATCGATGCCATAACCACACAGCCACATGGCTTCACTTCTATGAGAAGGGTCTCATCACTGAGGACCAATACAACCGGGCCATGAGGATTTGACAGCCAGAGGAGGTATGTTTTTCTTACTTTCCTATTAAAAGTATAGCTACTTATAACTTTTTCTTCACCATGTCTATGTAAGCAACCTTGATCTTTTGTGTGTGTAGGCAAACCTAGATGTGGAGCATAGCGAGGAGGGGGATAGCGACGCTAGTAGCCATGGTGGTACTAGCGAAGATGTTTCTTCTTCAGATTCGTAGAGGAGCACCATACCTCCTCATGAGGCATTGTTTTCTTGTATATGTATGATCCATCTTTGAGCCTACTACTTGCGGCCACGCTTTAGGTCACAAGCACTAAAACTTCCCATGTAAATGCTTTTGATCTATAATGAATACATGGACTTTTATTTTCAATTCTCGTGCCCGTAAGATACATTGTCTTTTTCCCAAATGCACAATCTGATGTATGGGAGGGGGGAAAAAAAAACCATAGAGCATGTGGTTGCTCTCTGGTTTTTTTTTTTCAGTTTTGTTTTGCGCGTCTATCCACGCGTATAAATTGCAGAAAATCCGCATTTATACATGCGTCTACAGTGTAGATTACACGCGCTTATACACGCGCTTCATAATTCAAATTTAAAAAAAATATAAATATCTTTTTAAAAAAATGAGATTTTTTGTTTTTCATTTGCGTCTACCAGTGCTTGTAAAAGCGCGTCTACCAATGTGTCTATATGCACGTGTATATGTGCGTCTATTACGCATCTATTTTTGTGTGTAAACTCATTGATACACGCGATTATAGATGCACAAATAGACAGGCGGATAGACACGCCCATAAGATTTTCTCTATATTCAAAAATCGTGTCTAAAAGTGCGTCTATGAGGCCTTTCTGTTGTAGTGAAATAATTCTTTCGGGGAGCTCTACGCTATGTGTCTTGATGTAAAAGTGACCACTGGTTATGTACAAGAAGAGCAACACTTCTTTACAATGCAAGATGGTTTCTCATATGCATTGATTTTGGAACAACCTTATATTACAAGATTGTGTAAGGAAATAAAGGTGATTGATGATGTTTCTACTTATACAAGAGTCAAAAGCAAGGATGGGAGGAAAGTAGTCCATCTTACCGTTTGTGTTAGTCATCTTAGGAATCGGGATATGCTTTGAGAGTCTCCTTTTTGCCTCCAAATGCAAGGGAGTTCAAAGAACTAGATTTTCAATGTACATTACTGTAATACAGGGCTATAGTAGGGCTGTTTAGAAGATGTACTCACCTCCTGATGGAATGAAGCATGTACTTATTACTGGTTATTCTCAATTGACAACAAACAATTCATGTTGGTTTAAGCCTATGGAAGTTATATGCAAGGTGTTGACATATATCTATGAAATGGGCTACTAATAAGAAATTGAGAGCATTGGGATTGTTAGCTAAAAATGAAGACATTTCAAGCCTCTTTATGGGCTGAATATTACTCATACCATGGCTAAAATTTCAGCAACCACACATGCAGAAAATGAAGCTGAAAATAGAGTGTTATCAGTATGCTCTTTGGACATGTATGATATATTATTATTTGCTCAATAGGAATGATTACAATGGGCTGAAGCAGTTATAGAGACAAAATATAATATGGTTGAAAAAAATGTGTAACTAGTTGCTTGGTTGCTTCCACTAGATAGTGAGGGACTATATGAGAAAGTGTCAGGGCAGCCAAGTTTATAAGATCCTAAAGATATAAGTTATCAATTTAAAGTTGAAACATTATAGTAATTGAAAGTTGGTGCAAAAGGGTTTCTTATGCCTGTTGAACTAATGTACAATCACTACAAGGATTTGAGCTAGTAGTGACGACGATTAGTGACGGCGGGTAGCGGCGTCACTATTGGCGTCGCTATTTGCGTCGTAAAAGCGACGCAAATAGTGACGCAAATAGCAACGCCAATAGCGACGCAAATAGCGACGCCAATAGCGACGCAAATAGCGACCCTCCACAGGGATAAAAGCGGGCCGAAACCGAGCATGGTTTCATTTCGTGTTTGCACGTTTTGTGTTTTGAGAGCGAGAGCGAGGGAGAGAGCGACCGTCGTGAGAGAAGGAGAGGAAGAAGACTTGCCGCCGCCGCCGCTGCCGTTGTTCGCGAAGGAGAGGAGGAGCCTTCGTCGCAAAGAGGAGCCGCTCCACACTCGCCATATCTCATCGGTGAGTCTCGCTCTCTCTTTCTTTTGCTTGTTTAAGGTTTAAATCACTTTCTCTTTTGCTTGTTTAGGAGAGGAAATGAGAGAGAAAGAGAGGGAGAGGGAGAGAGAGAGAGAAAGAGAAAGAGAGGGAGAGGGAGAGGGAGAGGGAGAGGGAGAGGGAGGGAGAGTGCATTCTCTCTCTCCCTCTCCCTTTTGCTTGTTTAAGGTTTAAATCACTTTCTTTTTTGCTTGTTTAGAAGAGGAAATGTGAGAGAAAGAGAGAAAGAGAGAAAGAGAGGGAGAGGGAGATAAAGAGAAAGAGAGAGAGAGAGGGAGAGGGAGGGGGAGGAAATGAGAGAGGGAGACAAAGAGAAAGAGAGGGAGAGGGAGAGGGAGGGAGAGTGCATTCTCTCTCTCCCTCTCCCTTTTGCTTGTTTAATGTTTAAATCACTTTCTTTTTTTCTTGTTTAGGAGAGGAAATGAGAGAGAAAGAGAGAAAGAGAGGGAGAGGGAGAGAGAGGGAGAGAAAGAGAGGGAGAGGGAGAGGCAGGGGGAGGAAATGAGAGAGGGAGAGAAAGAGAAAGAGAGGGAGAGGGAGAGGGAGAGGGAGAGAGAGGGAGAGTGCATTCTGTCTCTCCCTCTCCCTTTTGCTTATTAAAGGTTTAAATCACTTTCTTTTTTTCTTGTTTAGGAGAGAAAGAGAAAAAGAGAGGGAGGGGGAGAGGGAGAGAGAGGGAGAGAGAGAGAAAGAGAGGGAGAGAGAGAGGGAGGGGGAGGAAATGAGAGAGGGAGAGAAAGAGAAAGAGAGGGAGAGGGAGAGGGAGGGAGAGTGTATTCTCTCTCTCCCTCTCGCTTTTGCTTTTGGAGAGTGTTAAGATATATTGTGAGAGGGAGAGAAAATGTGAGAGAAAGAGAAAGAGAGGGAGGGAGAGGGAGAGAGAGGGAGAGAAAGAGAAAGATAACATATATTGGAATGATAGCATATCCATGATTATGGTAATGGTATCCACTCTGCTTTTTTTATAGGTACCATTACATTGACTCCTTAAGAGGGCTAAAAATTAGTCATACACTTTATAAAGTCTAATTAGGAGATTTAAGATGCATGATAATAGACTTATCGATAATTGTATGCAATGTGCTTTGCCATGGGCCACGTACATTGGTGACTCTTTAAGATGGCTTGAAATTGGTCATGTCCTTCATAATGTCCAAGTAGGGGATCTAATTGTGATATGCATAATTCATTGTTTTTGTATTAACTTTATAGGCATAACAAATTAGAAATCATGCCAACTAGTCAACGGAAGGACTTAAAGAAAATGATACCCTAGCTAATGGTCATTACGGTACTTCATCAAAATGAACCCAAAAGTATTGTTATAGAAGAAGAATCCCTTAAATTGAGCATAGGATATTTTCTCTCAGGTCTTATGACTATGAGTAGAATTGATTGAAACAAATATTATTACTATAGTTGATAAATTTCATAGATGGCATTAATTTTAATACGTGATCCTAGGACAAAAAAACCACATTTCTAAGATGCTTTTTGTTGAGACTGATTTATTATTAGACTAAGAGATCCTCAATGATGCTCATAAATGGATTACTTATACTCAAAGCCCTCTAGTGCAGTTGTATAAGTAATCCTAGTAGAGCCCCTCTAAGATACTCAAAGTACATAACCTAGAGACCGTAGCTAGGTATATAAGGTATAATGGTTGTACAAGAAGACACCTCAATAATTGACTTATCACCATTAAATCCCAAAGAAGAATCGTGTTCCATCCCCTTCAACTCTATATTCACCTCGTGAAGAATTTCATTAATCATAGCATCCTTGTCACCAATCTTTTTGTTGCAATGATGAAGTAACATATTCATCACTTTTCCTTTTAGCATCTAAGCCATAATCCAATCTTTTAGTCAAGTCCAAACATTTAGACTTCGACTCATGAACCTTATGAACCAATGCTTTTTTTTTTTACAATAACGAATAATTATCTACCGGGACAAACAAATCCTTGACCATGATATAGGCCGAGATATAACATCAATAAATCTCTCAACTACTATGTACAATGCAAGAGCTTATGGTCAACTTGAAACTTAACATACATCTCCATAAAGCTATCCATTTGAACCTCGTTTACTATAATGTAGATAAGATGGAAAACGAAGAATGTCTTATTGTTCAAGATCGCGAGGCGTATCTTAATCAGCGTGTCCCATGTCCTTGCTCTCAATGCAAGTTGGCAATTAGACGAAAATACTAATTGTCTATAGAATACGTACGACGATTTGGCGAGTTTCAATCTGAGATCATTGATCAGGCAATTGCGGATTTTCAGCAAACGGTAATTTGAAGTTAATATTAATCATGCATTGTACTCGCAAGATAATTGAAAACCATACACAATAAGATTGGGTCTTATTGGCAAATTTTCTATCCAGGGGAGTGATGTCTCATCCCAAGGGGGAGTGCACCCTTTGCGGCCAATTAGAAGAGTTTATGGACGTGCGATGGATGGATTGCAGGAGCCAATCCACCACTCACAAGGCCAATCTATACCGTCAATGCCAGAGGAGACAGACAACCTTCTCCACCTATCTACAATCTTGGAGCCTAAGATGGAGGCAATGATCGATGCATTGATTCCCATGGATGTCGAGGCATCTGATCCGCTTAGAGAGGAAGCATCCATACCATTATATGATGGGTGCCGAGTATCTTGGTTGAAGACATTGCTTGCACTCTTAAGTGTGCAAGCAAAATACGGGTGGAGCGACCGAGTTATTCAGGTACCTTGCAGATAGGCTTCATTGATTTTTTTTTTTGACACTATTATTACAAACATTTGTGCTTTTTCAAGGTGTTTTATGATTTTTTTCAAGTTATTGAAATATCATATATTACCACCTGCAAATACCATGCCTGAGTCTCATGATGATGCACGACATGTTTTACAAAAGCTTGGCATGGACTACAATAATATCCATGCATGTATCAACGATTGCATACTGTTTCGAGATGAATACGAGACTATGAATACATGTCCAAAGTGTGGTGCTCACAGGTATCGACAGGACTTGCAAGGGCAAACCATCCCTCAAAAAGTTCTCAGACACTTTCCGCTCATCCCCCGCATAAACCACATGTTTTGCACGTTTGGCATGGCAAGCTTGACAACGTGGCATGTGTAGAATAGGTCTACGGATGGAGTTCAACGAATATCAGCGGATTGGTCTCGCAATGACTCTACCTTCCCAGGCTTTGCGCGAGAGCCAAGGAATCTTCGGCTTGGTCTCGCAATGGATGGTGTGACCCCATTCGGTCTGCGCTCAACTTCTTACAGTGTGTGGCCTATAGTGCTTGTCAACTACAACATCCCTCCATGGCTTTCTACGAAGAAATGATATCTCATCCTTAGCTTGCTCGTCCGAGGCCGCTACAAAGTAAAAAATATGGACGTGTATCTTCGTCCATTAGTCGATGAGCTTAAGATTTTGTGGGAGAGAGGGTCATTGTGCAATGGTCGCGCGGTTAGCGAATATTCGAGCCATTCTCATGTGGACGATGCATGACTTTCCAGGATTGGGAGAGTGCTCAGGTGAGCAGACCTCCATTCTCGTTGGTAATATCTATATTTTATCTCATTCAATCAAGTATTCACTAGGTCGTGGCTTAGCTTACAGGTTTGGTTACCTCAGGTTATCATACATGTCCATTGTGTGGGCCACAGTTAAACTCCCGAAGGTCACGAACCATGAAGAAGATGGCATATCAAGGACACACCACTTTCTTGCCGGAGGATCATGAACTGAGGGAAGGTTTCCTTGGACGATCTCCAACACGTATGAATGCCGCAAGCTGATACGAGCTGAAAATGGTAAACCCAGAATCACATTCAAATGGAATGCGACGGTTCTCAGTTTTCTACGAGTTGCCATATTGGACCCACTTACAGGTCAACCACTTGTTGGATCCCATGCATATTTTCAAGAATGTGGACAGCTTGCTATGGGACCACATCACAGGAAAGAGAGACATTATAGGGACACGAATGGATTTAAAGGAGGTAGGTAAGATGGAGGCGCTTTGGCCACAGTCGAGTGCTGATGGTGGAGTGCAACTTCCTCGCGCTCCTTGGGTTTTGTCCACTAAAGAAGAGCGCATTGTGAAGCAAGTAATCTTCTATCCAAACCCTCGACAATGGTTTGAACTCGCTTTGTACGTGTTTGTGAACATGTAATCTTCTATCCAAACCCCAGACAACCTTGATGGTAGTATGTTATAACTTCAACTCCCCGAAGTGCGAGAGTATATGATCAAAGCGATGTTCCAAGCATAGATGAAGATAATATGCAAATAGAGGGGTCGATATTACAAGGGGTGGAGGCCGCCGCAAGCTTAGAGCCCGCATCGGCTAACAATGATGGAAATAGAGGAGTCCAAGAATTTTTTGAGAACGAGGCAAACTCATTCTTTTGTGGTGACATGTCTATCGACCTTCCAGTGTATGTGGAGTTGTGTCAGGAGATTAACATGGGACCATAGGATACTTCATTCTTGGAGCATCCACTTACTCAATTCATTGTTTAGATCTCTTATAAAGGTACATAAGATATGCATTTTAAGAGGGATTTTTTAAAAATGACTTATATTACTGTGCTTTGTATAATTTAAATTGATTATTCTAACACCATTTTTTATCTGTGCAAGTGACATTTTCAGGATGAGTCGAGGGATGAGCGATGAGGAGTTACAGGATATCTTCGCACGCATGTCTCCAGACTAGCTCGCGAGATTCAGAGAGATGGAAGACCAGCAGCTGTCTCGTTCTTCGTCAGGGCACTCTTCTAGATCTACTTCAGCGCGATCAGATGCTTCAGCTTCGAGCAGACGATCTCGACGCTCACAACTTGGGCCATAGGGAGGGACTGCATCGGGATCAGGGGGATGCTACTGTGGAGACACGGATGTGGTGTCTCCATCTCATCGTTCAGCTGGAACTGCGTCACCTCCAGGATTTGTCACACCTGTGGGGACGTCTACTCCAATTACTCCGGCTTTTGCGCAACCGTCAGCAGGTGGCACCCCTTTGGGTTCCACTCCGAGAGAGGTTACCCCCGTCGGTACACCAGATGTAGAGGGGTCTCCTGGATATACCCAGGAGCATGGATGGAGATGGGAGAGGACCCATCTTAGGCAAACTCCTAGGGGTTATGGATATCTGGTTGATAATAGGTCAGGAGCCATCATCATGAATGATGAGGGGAGAAGAGTGATGGCTCGCATGAGAGAGTTGTGCCAACAAGTTTTTCGGCACAACGTCCTGGATCATTGGAAGAACATTCCGGAGGGGAGCAAGGACTACATAGTAGCATCCTTGCACAAGGAGTTTCCGGTGCAAGCCGCAGTACATAGATTCTCTACGGGCTGGATGATGGATTGCATGCGTGCATACATGTCACATAGACGATCCGACGCATGCAAGGCAATCAAGAGTGGGGCTTCAAAGCTCGAGTGGTTAGATGCAGATGACTGGCGCCGATTGAGGGAGGAGGCTACACATTCGCCAGGACGTTGGAGTCAGCAGCGCGAGGTGAGGAGGGCACGACTCGAGGCCGGAGTGGTCCATCATCTTGGGAGTGGCGGCCACCAAACATATTTGGAGGACTTTGTAAGTTTCTCTTTTGTTTTGCTTGTTTGGTTTTCTGAAATATTCTTTGTACTGGAAATCATGTTTCTAACAGTTAGCATTTTGTTTTCTTTGCAGAACTCCATTATAAATCGCGAGCCGCAAGGCCTTGAGACTCGATATGCAGAGAGGCACGGTCTCAATGCATTGACGTATTGTTTCTTTTTTTGCAGAATCCATTCGATGCTCCTTTGCGGCGGGACGAGCTTTCGGGGGACGAGGATTTCTAGCTTGCCCTTGGATCCTTGGAGCTCACACACCTTTATTTTTTAGTCGCCTAATCTATGTAGACATTTTCTATGTATTGGTGATATCCTGTCATGATTGTACCAATCGCTTTTTATGCGATCGTGTATTTATTTCATGTATCAGTTTTATGATTTCAGTATACATTCTTTTTATTTGCAAGCGCTTTGTATACAGTAGTGAGAAACTATTTTGTATGACTCTCATATAGCACAAAGTGCTATATGTGGCAGGGCAGCTGGCAGGGCAAAATTTTTTTTCCCTGTTACCGTCACAATTTGCGTCGCAAATTTACTGCTCGCGTCGCTATTGGTGTCGCTATGTGCATCGCAAATTTACTGGTTGTGTTGCTATTGGCGTCGATAGCGACGTCGCATATAGTGACGCCAATAGCGACGTTTTTATGGCGTCGTCAATAACGACGCTTTTTCCGACGACGGGGGCAAATTTTGTTGTTTGTATTTTCATCGCTTTAAACGTCGGTATAAGGTCTATATCTTGTAGTGAATTAAAAATCTATCATACCGATAGAAGAGATGACAATCACATGGATTGTGCTACCTTGGGAAGAAGAGTTGAATCGAGAGGAGTTGTTGGCCTTACATATTAGATAGTTGGAAAGGAAGTCAGAAGATAGAGAAACAGTAGTTGCAAAGTTAAGGATAACAAGGATACAAAACAAGAAAGGTTTGACAAAAGACATAGATTGAGGCCAAGAACCATACAAGATGGGGATTGGGTGCTAGTCTATGGCACCAATTCAGAAACCTAACATAGTCCCATGCATAAAGTCTCCAAGTGATGGTTGAGACCCTACGTGGTAAGACAAGTGATTGATAATGCTCCAATGGCAAACATTAGGATGACTTTTTGACAAAGCCACTAACAATAGAAAAATTTGAAGCTTGCTGCTCTCACCTAGGCTTGAGGAGGATTACTCAAAGATAGGAGTAAGTTTGATGGGGTGCTGTTTAGGAATAAAACCAACTCGATAAAATAACATAAATATTTTTTATTAAAATTAAAAAGTCACGACCAATAAGTGAACGATCGAGATGCCAATTGTAAAAAACCCTTGAGGTCATAATCATTTCAAAAAAGGCTTCACTGCAAATTTCTTCTTCCTTACATAACCTGGCCCTGCTCTACTCTTAGACACGGGTAGCCCCTCCTCATTGCACAAATCGGGCCTCCTCTTCCTCTTAAGCAAAGGCAGCCTCTCTTCAAGCACGAGAAAGCCCTCATCTAATTGCACCTACCTTGAGCAAGAAGTCTTGCAACTTGAGCTGCCGCCATCACCCTGCTTTGCGCCACGTTTCCTACTCAACTTCTCTCAGAGTAGCAAATACGTCTTTAGCGACAATGGCACTAGAGAAGTTTTCTTCCCTTTGAAATGGCCCCCCAGTTCCCAGTGCTGCAGACCACCGGACACTCTCTTTTCTATAGTAGCTGAAGCAAGTTGTTGCAGTCCAAAATGGGAGCCTCCCCCCTCTTTGCTTTGAAGATGGACGCCTCCTATTCTCCAAGAGCCTGTGATGAGCCACACACAAAACTCCCCCGAGATCGAAATCTCCACTCTAGCTGCACCCACCTGGGTGCTCCTTCCTTACCATTAATGTAGGTCCCCCCCTTCTCCCTAGCATCTAGATGGTAGGCGATGCAATATCCTTCCCTCTCATCCCCAAATGCCTCCCCCCTCTCTTGTAGGCAGGCTTCGTCTTCTCTTCTCCCGAGGCTTATCCTTCACTTCGCCACCTTCGATCCTCCCTCACCTTCATGTGTAGCAACTAGTTACTCTTTTCTGGCCCTTTGAGATAAGGTTTCCTAGGCTCTTGTTCACCTCCCGAGTTACTCTATAGTAGTGACACATACATGATAGGCAGATATAAGTACACATACAAACATAGACTCACACAAACACATACATAGGCAGATTTTAGTACGCATACAAACATAGACTCACACAAACACATTCATTGATAGACATGCACATGACCACACACACAAAAGGCATACATGCACATATGGTTAGGCACACCAACACATCCATACACATAGTATAAGCACATACATACACTTAGACATGCACACATAATAGTATAAACAAGAACAGGATCACGTATATAACTAAAGACAATCACAAGCACAAATCCACACACAAGCATTGGCACACAAATGCACACCAGATAAAAGAACATATGCACATAAAGTTCAACACAAGAATGCACATATATACACATATCTAAGCACATATATAATCACACTCGAGCACTCCAACACTTAGTAAGCCTCAAAGCACAAATACACTTAATGACGTATGTATATATATTTACACACACACACACAGACGAGGCCATAAATCATAACATAAACACATATAAACCTAAATACACTCCTGCTTTTTTATCTCTCCAATAAATATGAACGATTCTATGATGATAATGAAAATATAAAAGCTTGAACCTCATATTGATATCCATTGCCAAGGAATCTTTCACGACCCTCAACTCACCCTACCACTTTTCCCTCACAGACCAAAAGGTTCATCACATTTGCCAGAAGTCCCCACAATGTTGTGCAAAGAAGGTGAGTGTACAATGAAGGTGCAATTTGAAGTGCACATGCATCTAGGGTTATTGGATATAGCTCTAGTGGATCTTAGGCCATGTTGTGCATCAATATGGTGTAGTAAAGTGTCTTCCCAATGGCATGGAAGTAAATGAAATGAAGGGGTATAAGAGGGTGCTATGATTTGTGTGCACAACCATGTGTAGTGTGTTGTGTATGTGAGATCCCTCTTTTCCCTATGAAGTGTATCAGTTTTAGGGTTCAAAAATTATACATTCTCTTCTTATAGCTTAGCTTACAACATTGAACTCTTTTTTTGCTTGTACAAGCATCCAAAACTTGACAAGAAAGATTATATGCTCATAGAAGCTCAAATGACAAACAGCATTTGAACTCATAGAGTGTTAGGAGCATAAGTTTTATTAGCTATCCAAACTAACAAGCATAAAAAAAAACTCTATACAAGTTTCCAAAGACCAAACATTGCACTGCAAGTTAGGTGTGTTTAGGATTTCCCCAAAAAAGTATCACAACATTATTAAATATGGGAGCTTGGCCAATAGTTACTATAGTGCTAAAGGCATTGAGATAACAAAAAGGGTGGCAAGATAATTGTCTAGAGGAGGTAGTGGTATATACTAAAATGGCAATCATCAATGATTGGCACACTGATGGTATGATAGCAACACTAATTCTTTGGCTTGCCTTGTTGTGCCATGGAGGCATGAATGTGGTTCTCTTCATCAAGTTCAAATTGAGGTTGCTAATTGCAAACCTTCATGGAGACAAAGTCTACATGCTAATTCTAGCTAGACATTAAGGTGCTGCCTAAATGAAGAAGTATACCCAAGATGAAGAGAATGCCTTTGGCTCACGTGCTAATGATAAACTCCTTTGACATCTATTGCAACACTTGGTCTTCATTGGATCACAGATGGTTGGAAGTTGTAAGTTTATTTCTACCAATCCAAAAAGACATTGAGAGCATGGAGTGAAAAGCTATCTCTACTTTCTTAACGTTGCCCACATGCATATGTATATGAGTATACTTCCAATGTCCTTATTCCTATGAGTACCCTTTTGGATTCCATGTAACCGCTAGGAGCAAAAAGAGACGAGCTTATGTGACTTGTGCTAGGAATTCATTAGTTAACACCTTGAGTTAGAAGATTCTATTTGCCTATCCTTGTACTATCAATGAGAACTACAACTTTAATAGGATATCTTCCTTGCCTTCAATTCTCTTTCTTCTTCCATCTTGATGCATTATCCTCTAGCGATTTGTGATGAGACACGATTTCCCTTCGATAACTTGCAGAGGTTTTTAAGTGTGAGTGTTATGTGTGAATATCCTAGTAAGTTATGACTCCCTTTGGACATATGGATACTACTTTACTTGTGTATGTGTCTATCGAGTGTCTATCATGGATAGTGAAATATCCTTTTTTCCTTATATGTATACATGTATATCTATTTGTGCATGGATATATTACATGGATACATGCCTTTATGACAACATTTGAGCTGCTTTGATTGTACAGCCAAACAACAATACCTTAAATACCTTCACATGATATGTCAAAGTTATGAGTTGATGTTGTAAACATGATTAAATTGAGACGTGCATTTAGTAGTTTAAATGAAGGAGCATTGTCATCTCTAGCTTCTATGACATGAATGTGCCCAAGTAGTACAAGTTTTTGAGTATGTCCTTTGAAAATATTAATTCGTGTCATTTGATAAAACCTTACATGAGGGCTTATTGTAGCACACAACAAACCACAATGGCCTATGTAAGTACCACTTTAAGTATAGATAGTGGGAAAATTTTATGTATATGGCTTTTAGGCATGCAAGTCTATAAATATCAAAATTATTGAATGCTTTGCAAAGCTGAAAAGGGCCATACCTGGTGGACTGACTAGGTAACGCGTTATGAGGAATAATATTTCGTGGTAGAGGACAATTAGAGTTACAATGCTGCCCCATGTAAAGAAGCTCCTGGATCTACATTACCGAAAGCTTCGCAAGTCTGAACAAGGCCATACTGTGGTGGATAATTCTTTTGGACAAGTTCTTCATATGGAATACTAATTGGTGGAAGAGTTCAATTGGAATTCAAATGTCGCCGCATGTAAAGAAGCTTTCGCGAATGGAGGTCAAAATGTTGTGAAAAATTGGCACGTTGCAATTGTCTAGCAAGAGCAGAGAACGAGGTTTCTTTTCAAAGAAGCTAATGATCGCGGTGCCGGCATAATGATCACAATGCCGGCATGCTATGCTTTGTCTTCGAATATACAATCAAATGTTAGTAGTGCAAGTCACTTCAAACTTTATAGATTACAAGCTTTCGCAAGAGTTATTCAACATTTAATCAGTGTCGGTATAGATTACAAGAAGGTCCTGCTCTGTATAGATTACAAACACACGCTGCTCTGTAAAGATTATACGCGGCTAGGAGTTGATCTATCTTGATCTACTGCTTGCAAGACCGGCGCAATATTGCAGCTCTGACGATGATATTGGTAATGACAGGGACCTCTTCGCAGGCAACTCCTATGACGATAGCATTCATGGTCGCCTTCTTCCTCGTATTATCATCATTATACGTGCATTTCATTAAGAAAATAAAATTACAAGGCGGCAAGCTGCTGGCCTCAGGGGCACAAGATGACGGTTACAAGAAGCAGCTAAAGCTCGACGATGATCAGCTGGCGCGCCCAGATGAATGTATCGTTCAAGATTTGCCTCTCCCGCCTGGCGCAGGGCCGGCTAGGCGTGTCGTATGGGAGAGCCTGCAGTTTCTGAGGGCGGTTCGGCGGGCCGAGACTGCGGCTTGGGTGGCGGCTCGGATGGCCAGGCACGGCTCGTGTGTGTTCCGTACGAACCTCTTCACGAGGCCGGCTGTGGTGACGTCCGGGCCGGACGCCAGCCGCTTCCTTTTCTCCCACGACGGCAAGCTGGTCCGGCCCTTCTGGCCGCCCACCCTCGTGTCCCTCCTGGGGGACAGCTCCTTCCTGGCGGCCCCCGAAACAGCCAACCGCCGCCGCCTGCGCCGCATCGTCCACGACTGTGCCGGCTCCCCCGCCCTTCGCCACCTCCTCACCCGCGTGGACTCCCTCACCATCCGTCACCCGGCCCTCCACTGGGTCGGCCGACGACGGCTCCCAGCCCACCACGCGGTTGCCATCTACACGCTTGAGGTCAGCTTCGCCCTCCTCCTCGGCGGTGGCCGGCCGCCGAGCTCCCGCACGCGCGACGCCCTCCAGTAACTGTACACCACCCTCACCGCTGGCGTCTTCACCCTGGGCGTCTATCTGCCCGGTACTCGCTACTATAAGGCGCACCAGGCCAAGGTCCGGTTGCACCGGCTCCTGCGTGAGTTGGTGTCCGAGAGGAGGGAGCAGCTCCTGCATCAGCCAGGAGATCATGGCCCTCCCTTTGTCAATGACCTAGTGTCTTATATGGTGCTGTGCAAAGATGAGCACGGGCAAGCCTTCTCTCACGATGAGATTGTCCACCTGGCCACCACCATCCTCCTCGCCAGCCAAGACACCGTCCACTCTGCTATCACCTTCGCTTGCAAACATCTAGCCCAGAATCCAGCCGTTTACGATAACGTGGTCAAAGGTGAGATATGCTAAGATTAGACTTTCTTTGACTCCCACTAAAGAGCCGTAATGCCTACTTACAAATCAATAGGGTGGGTGGTTATGCCAGTTTAAGGTCAGCTTATGTATTTGGCTTCGACTCGATACCCTGTCAAGTGACATCTTTCAAGCTCAGTAGCATCCAAGTGTCTATAAGTAGGAAGTAATCCTAGCATTCTATGCTTGTGGGGCTTGCTTGAAGCCATAGAATGCCTTCTTCAGTCTGCATACATATGACAAGTAATTGTGCCTTAGTAGCATATTCCTTGTGTACAATGTGTGGTTGAGAGTAGGCAATGGTATGTCTAACATTCCCTAGCCTTTCTAAAAGCAAAAGGCATGACAAACTTTCCCGCATTTCACTTTGAGGACTATGAGTTGTTTTCCATTCGTGATTCCTAGTATTGTCAACAAGAGGAATCAAACGAGTAAAATACCATAAACACAAAAGAGGCCACACTACAAATATTTCTATATGTTGAATTGACCACTTAAATGCTCATAAGTAAGATCATCATGGGGTTACAGAATGTGGTTTCGTTAACCCACAATATACATGCAATATAGTTATTGTGTGCAATATGTCACATATAATGATTGGTTGTGTTTCTTGCATTTCTATATAATATTGTATCCATTGTACATTGGGCAAAACAAAGATCAATCTTGGAGTCAAAGAAACATGGAGATGCACTTACTTGGGAGGATCTAAATAAGATGGAATACACATGGAGTGTCATTCAAGAATCCTTGAGGTTACAACCACCAGCACTTGGGGTATTCTATGTTGCTACCAAAGATTTTGAGTATAATCACTTCAGGATTCCATGTGGTTGGCTGGTAAGGGCTTTTGTAAAACTATAGTTCGTCATTAATTTTATGTCCAAGCAACATTTAGTAGGATTTAGTTGTGGGATGCGTTTAATAATAGGCAAGTTGGAAGTCAAAGCACATATTGAAATACCTATATTGTTCAATATGTCTAACAAATACTCTTATCCTACGTGCAGGTTTTCCTTAGTATATCCCATTGCCATATGGACCAAAGATATTTCACCAACCTTGATAAGTTTGACCCATCACGTTTCTTTGACAAAATAGTAAAACCGAACACCTTTATTCCATTTTGTGGAGGTCCTAGATTATGTGGTGGCATAGATTTTACAAAGGTGGTTATGCTTATCTTTTTCCACTACCTTGTGAATTTTTTTAAATGGACATTAGAAAATCCTAATGAAGGCATCTCTATGGGTATCACTCCTTATCCTATGCAAGGTTTACCAATCATACTTGAGGAAAAAACCTCATAAGAAGATTATCATGCTAACGTCTATTGATCAAATTAGTTGATAATGCAAGCATTGAGTTTGAAAGTAACTCCTAACACCTTCTTTATTTTGTAATTAGTTTAATTGTATTAATAATTCATAACCTAGCTTTGTTATCCAAAGTGATTGTGCTGTATATATATCTCTATATTAATATTAGAACTTGGTATATGAGAGTATTTCTTATTCACTTATGGTCAAGTTACATAAGAGATTCAAGCACCACAACAAATGAAGGGTATATTCATCAAAACTACAATAAAAATGTACCAAAAAGAGATTTTAAAATACTAGACTTTTCCATCCAATGTGTGACCATTTAATCTTTGATATTATTTCGTTGGGATATCATTGGAATAAGCTTTAGAATCTCCATCACCACTAAATATTCTGACACTTAATATTTGTTAAAAATATTACCAATGTATATATTGACGGTTGTAGAGAAAAACAACTAGTAGAGATTTGGTCCTTGGAGTTTGTTTCTTCTATCCTATCACACATGGATTGTTGGTAAACTTGTATAAAACCTAATCAAGTATGACAATGAATATGATACTTATCATTACAATTCCAAATGAACAACCGATATTATATAAAACAATAAATATAAAACTAAGCATCCAATGAAAGTATTTTGAAAATAGAAGTGATAAACCAAATGAATATATGCTACTTTGCATGATAGAAATTCACTAAGTGATATAATTTAATCCATGCAGAAAACTTTAAACTCTAATAGTCACTACAAGGATATGAGACTATAGCGACACCCATTAGTGACAACAAATAGCGGCGTCGCTATTTGCGACAGTACCCAGAGGAAAAAAATGCGGGCTGAAACCCGAGTGCATCATTTTTCGCGCATTCACGAAAGAGAGAGCAAAAGGGAGAGCGAGAGGGAGAGCGACCATCTTGTTGAGAGGGAGAGAAAGAGAGAAATAAGGAGAAAGAAGGTTTCTTACTGCCACCACCACCGCCGTTTGCGAAGAAGAGGAGGAGGTCTATGGAGGGTGAAGAGGAGCCGCCAAACCCTTCTTCGAGCCTTTACAGTGAGTTCATTGTCCATTCTCACTACAAAAAAATGTCTCTTAGACGCTCTTAGACACAATTTTTGAATTGAGAGAAAATCTTACGGGAGCATCTATAAGCCCATCTAAATGGGCATGTACCATTTCGCGTCTATAGTCGCATATATAAGGAAATCCATAGATGCGCTTTTACATGCGCCAGTAGACGTGACTACAAAACCAAAAATCTCGTTTTTCTTAAAAATATATTTAATTTCTTTTTATTATTTTGAATTATATTGCGCGTCTATGGGAGCATGTACTTTGCATTCTAGACGCGAGTATAGACACGCATTTTCTGTAATTTACACATGCAAATATATGCGAAGCGCCGAATTGGGAAAAAAAACCCAGAGAACAACCACATGCTCTCTGGTTCTTTTTCCCCCCTCCCATACATCAAATTGCGCATTTGGAAAAAACACAATGGATCTGAAGGCACGAGAATTGAAAACAGAAATCCATGTATTCATTATATATAAAATGCACTTACATGGGGAGTTTAGGTGCTTGCAACCTAAAGCGTGGCCGCAAGCAGTAAGCTCAAAGATGGATAATAGAAAAACAAGGAAACAAGGCCATAGAGAAGGCATGGTGCTCCTCTATAAATCTGAAGAAGAAACATCTTCACTAGCACCATCATCGCTATTGGCGTCGCTATCCCCCTCCTCGCTATGCTCCACATCGGAGTTCATCTATACACACAAAAGATCAAGGTTGCTTACCTACAATTGCAAAGAAAAAAGTTATAATTAGCCATACTTTTAATAGGAAAGTAAGAAAAACATACCTCCTCTGACTGTCGAATCCTCATAGCCCGGTCATATTGCTTCTCAGTGATGAGACCCTCCTCATAGAAGTGAAGCCATGTGGTTGCGTGGTTATGGCCTGGATGGTAACCTACCTCTCTAACAGTTGGCATCCTACCAACGATAGTAGTCTACAAAACAATTATGATATACAAACAATTATGAGACACAGTGTATTAGAACAAATTATATAAAGAATTGAAAAAAATATAAATTTTAAACAACTAAAAATCAAAATATGCTTACAACCATTGCCTCCCATGACTCTCTGTCGCCCGATCCGTAATTCGACGATCCCATAGTTTCCATTTGGATGCGTCGCACCTCTGCATGCTGGCGACTCTTCACTTTCTCTGATGCTTTCTTCTTAGCTTTCTTCCACTCTATGTGGTGGCACATAGATGGTTGGCTATAGGCTCCATGCCCCTCCTCTTGTCTCCGCAGTGACTCCTTGGCGCTTGTCATGAGGTGGGATCTTTTATTGTGAAGAAAATCCCTCACTTTTGTGCGTCCCCAATCATCTGAGAATCGATGACCCTTAGGATTTCGATACCTCCTATGGACTGCCCTCAGCACTTCCTGCCACAAGCCACTTTTCTGATTCTTGAAGTAAATGAAGCAATCTTTATACGTCGCATGCATGACGATCCTCATGTACTCCATTACATCTCTTCCTTTATCATCATGGAATATGCTACTAGTATCTGTAACTATATAGTACTGGCATACAGGCTCCTCTACGTGATCTTCTGGTGAGGGTAATCGCTCGCCACCTCCTAGGCCACCCCCACACAAGCCTCGTCCTTTCCCTCGACTCTCCCTCCTCCCTCTCTGTCGACTACCCTCTACCTCATTGGATGCACATGCTTCCGCAAATGCACGTGCGTCGGCTGACGCTTGTGCTTCAGCCGATGCATGTATAGGCGCTGCACGTGGAGTACCGCAATTGGGGTTTGGACATTTGGTGTTTGGGAAGCAGTGCCAGGCAAAGACGTCAGAGGAATTCTAGACATGATGCTGAATACCTCGTCTCCTGTGGGAAAGCGGCCAAGGTGTCTAGTCATCTCTCCCATGAAGTCTTCCTTACTAGGAAAACCTCCAGAAAAAACATTGATCCCTGTACTAAACAAGAATAATGTATCATTCATGTGCTCCAAATCTGGGCCATTGCTAGACGAGCCAAGATGCGACATCTGCAAACAAAACACAGGAATAAGACAAATTTGGTAAACTACAATATTGTGTAAACTCTACTATTGTGTAACATGTTTGTACAATTCCAAAAATAAAAGCTTGTCTTTTTATCAGACCTGGCGTGTGTATATTTGCGTCTGAGATGCGGAATTGACGTGCTCTCAAACGCTTCTCCGAAGTTAAAGCCTTTTTTTTTTTAGCAAAGCGTGTGTGTTCTCGTGTCTAGTATGCAGAATAGATGCGCTCAGAGACGCGGTACCACCATGGAAAAAACAAAAGCTTTTTTCTGAGTATGGCGCGTGTATACCCGCATCTATCATTGAGAATAGGCGTGCTTGCAGACGGGCCTGCAGATGCGATAACAAAAAACACAGTTGCGCGTCTATATCTGCGTCTACTCTAGAAACTACACACGCTCTTAGACGCGCTAAGTCGGCTGCTCTCAGACCGACAACCGCCATGATTTTTTTGTGATATTAAAGCTTCAAATTCATAGAAAGAAAGATCCTAATATAGAAAGAGAGAGAGAGGGAGGGAGGGGGAAAGAGAGAGAGAGAGAGAGGGAGAGAGAGAGAGAGAGAGGACTCACCTTGGGTCTTTGGTGTGGACGGGTGGTAGTGTTGCTTCCTTCCCCTTCTTCCTCTCCTTGGTGAGTTGTTCTCCCTTGATGCTTCCTGCTTATTGTCTCCTCTCTTTGCCTCTTGTTCCTCTTGTTCTCCTCTCTTTTGTTCTCTATTTCTTCCTCTCCTTGGCTTTCTTCTCTTTACCTATCTTCTTTCCCTTCTTGTCTCTTTGAAGGGAAAGAAGAGGCGAGTCATGAGGAGGTGAGTCATGAGGAGGTGAGTCATGAAGAGACTTGTGGAGATAGACTGCATGTCGGCTGAACTCGAGCTTCAAAATGCACAAAAAATGCAGGAAAGGCACAGTTTGAAAAGAAATCGCTTGTATCTTTTGAATTTTGACGTTTGCGTCCATTTTTGCATGTATGCACGTCTAATTTTATGTAAACGCGCTGATATATGCGTATTTAGACACAAGATAGACGCAGGCATAGACGTGCATTTAGTGCACTTATGTTTTTATCATAAGTTTTTGTATTTAAGATAAGTTTTGATATTAAGTTTTTATGTATTTATGATAAGTTTTGTGTATTTAAAATTGAGTATCTTAGAATAATTAATACATCTTAAAGTTTTTATGTAAACATATTAATTAAAAATTTGATGTTGTCATGAATTAGGTTTAATCATGTCCTCGTCATCGCCTAGTGCGGTGCATGCTGACGAGTCAACGAGCACATCCTCAAGTGAGGATGAAACATTACGTCTTCATAATCAAGATGCATGGCTACAATGAAAAATGTGATCGTTGTGGAGGGTGTATTTTTCGAGCACGTCGAGTTGCAATGTCACACCTCAGCATGTATGGAGAGTGAGACCGAGAAAAATCACCGGTATTCATTGTTTTTAACGGTAAGATTACTAGTCTATGTTTGAAATATATATCAAGGTACATGTAACTCCCTTTTGTGATTGAGCAGAATGCGGTGCCACATCCTCAGGTGCTCCCTCCCGGGCGTTGAGAGGCTGCAAAACGTCGGTGCGAGGAGGCAGAGTCTTCAAGAAGAGTGGAGACTAACGACCATGATAGTACCCTCATGAAATCCCCCATCAAGTTGTAGAGGATGAGATTTTGGACAACATGGTACACGATGTATTTTCGCAACCGGTTCGGAGAGAAGGTCACTCGATGAAGCTAGATGACCCACTATACATAGCGTCATCTACTCCATTGTACGAAGGTTGTACGTACTCCGTTCTTCGTGCGTCCCTCGAGATACTTAACTTGCAAACAATTTATGGATGGAGTAATGTCAGCTTGAATGCGTTATTGAAGTAGGTATCGATTCAGTTTGGCTTATGAATCATAATATTAATTGTTCTATTTTAAAATCAGACACAAATATATGTTAGTGGATTTTTAACTCACTTTTAAAAATATATGTAGGTTATTATCACAAATGCTTCCAAAAGAAAACAAATTGCCAACTAAGAGAGAGTAAGCAAGACATTACTTGACATCTCTGGGAGACCTCGATTATGTCAAGATCCATGCATGTGTCAATGATTGTGTCTTATTTGGTGGGATTCATGAGTTTGCACGAGAGTGTCCTATTTTTGGTGAATCAAGATACGAAGTGGAGATGAAGTCAATGGATGTGCCTCGTAAGGTTTTGCAACATATTTTGATTATTCCACGTATTTAACTTATGTTCAAGTGTAAGTCTATTTGAAAGCTCATGTCATGGCATGCTAGTCATCGTTCAAGTGATGAAAAATGGAGGATCCCTGCAGACACATCGGCATGGCAACATATAGACAATTTGTGGCCCGTTTTCAAAGAAAAGCCAAGAAATTTGAGATTTGGTTTAGGTATGGATGAAAGCAATCCATTTGGCATCAAAAGCACATCATAGAGTGTATGGCCAGTGGTATTGGTAAACTATAATATTCCTCCATCCATGGCAATTAAAAAGGGACATGTAATGTTGTCCCTTCTGATTCTTGGAAAGCACAAGGTTAAAAACATGGACATTTACTTAGAGTCTTTGATTGAAGAGCTAGAAATATTATGGGAAGGTATTGAGGTTCAAGATACAAGCGCATCTGCATCCTCTAGAGATTTCACTTTGAAGGCCATGTTTTTGTGGATCATGCATGACTTTCTAGGATATGGAGAGTGTTCAGGTACATGTATATAACTCTATATTTGAAATTCAAGACTTGAATCAATTGCATATTATTAATTCACTTGTTTTTTCAGGTTTAACCACATCAGGATATCATGCATGTCCTATTTGCGGTCCCTCTCTAGTTTCCTCTAGGCCGGCACGTTTAAAGAAGGTTATCTATGACAATCATCATTGATTTCTTCCTATTGACCATCCCAAATATGTTCTCCCTACTAATGGAATGACTCCACAATCTCTAACCATTCGAACTTGGAAGGAGAGATGGATTAATGCCGACAGCCACTCTCCACTCAGCATGAGTTGGTAAGAAGTATATTTCTCTCGATTGACTTTAAAGTATTTAACATGATGAATTGTTTACATAATATATTTTTTGTTTGTTAGGTTCTCTATATTTTTTCTCTTTCATATTGGACTGAACTCAAGATCAATCACCTATTGTACCCCATGCACATATTCAAAAATATTGTATATACATTATGGGAGCACTTATGTAACGTGTCCACTAGTATCATCCGGGACACGTCTTAGCAGTCCATCGGAAAGGATGTCTAGAAAGCTCCGCCTGGCACTCCCATGGAATGTTACAGGATTTGCGATCTAGGTCTTCCTGCGTCTGCCACGTAGCGGAAGTATTCTGGCTGTTCCCACTTAGGATCGATCGAAATTAGGGTTTTCCTGATTGGTCACGACCTAACATCAACTAGCGTCGGACCCAAGAGAACTACTTTACGCAGAAATGCCATGTCCGAAGCGGATTCACACTGTACTTCGTTCAACGAGAATGGGAAACGAGAGGGATGCAAAGCTCAACCTCTCTGCCATAAGGCATAGTCCCATTCCATTCCCCTAAAATAGCGTAAACCGGTTAAGACATAACTCTAGGTCAACGCTTTTGTTGTTCGTGTCTTTTGACAATCATCTCGCTATTCTTCGAGATTTGAGAAAAGTTCCGGGCCAACCGAGACCACCCAACCGTAGGACGGACCCATAGCCCATCCTCCGCACTTTCCTCAGTTTGTTTTAGTTATATAATTATCTAACACGTTAGTTGGACATGTAACAATCAGCTTCTTTAAATAATACGTTAAGCACTAGTTCCTTCACGTAATCTTATCACGTGACATAGAAAAACAATATCAAACAAGTTCTTTGTTAATACATCATCATATTTATCTTTGAAATACAAGGAGTTCCGCCCGTAGGCTTGTCCATAATCCACCCGAAGGCTATCCAATAATCCATAGGGATCACTATTCCAAGCTTTCACCCGAAGACTAGTATGCGGGCATCGAGATCCAATCCCGAGTCACGTTAGCCTCTTGTGCAGGACCCGGAAGGCGAGGGATTTACGGCCAGAGCTCCCTTGGCACCCAAGCGTCCTCCTGCTCCAAGTAGAGCTCAACGGAGAGACCTCTCGCAGCGGGTTCGGTTCACGTACCCGACGCGGTCATCAACCCCCTTGGTTAGGGTCAGGCAGGTAGTTGGGGGTAACTGAACCTGTCTCTCCCTTCAGGTCTTCAACCTGAAGTATAGATATTCATTTAATTTGTAATTCATAAATCAAAGGTGCTCTAAAATCTCTAGTAAGCACAAACATTTCCATTAACCGATCTTGTTGTTGGCAAACTGCTAAGGAATGATTCTTTCCTTTCGAATGCATCGGCACTCGTTCCAGGGTGTCTTGCATCTTGGCAAGATCCCTTATATTCTGGGTTAGGGCGTACCCTATTAACCGAACTTGGTCAACCCTAAAGTTCATTGGATACTTTAGTTTCTGGTTTTTAACCTTCCTTACTTAGAAGGACATCAAAGAATACATACTTTTGCAAGTTAACTTGCGTAAGGATCCGCCATGCTTGTTGAGGGTATTTAACCTTTCTTCTTGTGAATAAATCACAAGAACATATGACTTCGTACTTGCTTCACAAGTCTTGCATCGTAATATATGAGGAAACAATCCGTTTTAGTTTCTTTAAGCTGACGTTTGTCAGACCTAGGGTCTCTTTTTAAGAACCTCAGGGACAAACCCTAGTTCTTTTACATTTACGATTTATTGACCCTACAATCAAGGAAGGTGGGCAAGTATTTAAGGTATAAACATTTCTTGGATTTTAAATCATTTTCAATGCATATTTCACAGCATATGTATTTCTAAGTTTATATTAACTCGGTTAACTTTTAGAAGGTAATATCGAGATCACCTCGGCACGATTTAATATCTATGTGATAATTGATTTTTTAGTCCTAAACTTTATTGCTTTGAGGTTAGGCAAATTCAACTAATCTTCATTTTTCCTTGCGAACTAAAACTCATGCCAAATAAACAACCTTTTCCTTGCTAAGATATGCAGTTAGCAATGATAACTTCCTAGAGTTTAAGAAATCTAAGAAACCTTTCATGAATTTCACCTTCTATGATGATTCATTGCAAAAAAAGAATAGGGGTTAATGGTGCAAGATGCAGTTTTTATGCCTTCACGATTTAACCAAAATATACTACTATAGTGGGTAGATAATCTTGCTCATAATTCGTTTCAATGTATAATGCTATTTGAAGGAAAACTATGTTTGTACTTTATCCATTTTTCATGTTCAACTAAACTAAATTCCTTCATCGTAAATAACTACGACAAAATATATCTTATCCCTAACAATTCATCTTGCATGATTAAATTAAAACCGATATAAAAACAAGAAGAAAAAACCTGGTTTTGGGGTGAGATATCCACATGGATACCGGGAGATGACCCTCCCGCAGTTACTCCTTGGACTTTCTTAGGTGGCATCGCAGTTGTAATCCTTCGAACGTGGAAGCAACTATACACTTCTTGTCGGACTTCCACCGTCACTTCAATACTCTTCTTCTCTCTTTCGAGGAAAGGAATCGTTAAGGGATTAACCACGAGAAAGGGATAACAAGACCTTAGCTTCTTCGGAAGGGAAAGGTTTATAAAGCCTAAAAAGAAAAGGTCCTATAGGGTTATATACACAGTGCAAGGGTGTATGTGAGTGTGGTTTCAAAAACATATGAGCATTGGGAGATCTTTGGGACACGGGAGTGAAAGGACTTAAGGGTTTCACACCCAAGGGGGAAATTGAAGGGTAACACAAGGGTTTATAGCACGGGCGGGAAAGGCACTACAAGATATAGACCTTATACCAACATTTAAAGCGACGAAAATACAAACAACAAAATTTGCCCCCGTCGTCGCAAAAAGCGTCGTTATTGACGACGCCATAGAAACGTCGCTATTGGCATCGCTATTTGCGTCACTATATGCGTCGCACATATAGCGACACAACCAGAGAATTTGTGACGCGTATAGCGAGGCAAATAGCAACGCGAGTAGTAAATTTGCGACGCAAATAGCGACGCGAGTAGTAAATTTGCGACGCAAATAGCGACGGTAACAGGGAAAAAAAAAATTGTTGCAGGGCAGAAAGCTGCCCTGCCACATATAGCACTGTGTGCTGTATGAGAGCCATACAAAATAGTTTCTGCACTACTGCATACAAAGCGCTTGCAAACAAAAAGAATGTATACTGAAATCATAAAACTGATACATGAAATAAATACATGATCGCATAAAATGCGATTGGTACAATCATGAAAGGATATCACTAATACATAGAAAATGTCTACATAGATCAGGCGACTAAAAACTAAAGGTGTGTGTGCTCCAAGGATCCAAGGGCGAGCTACAAATCCTCGTCCCCCAAAAGCTCGTCCTGCCGCAAAGGAGCATCGAACGGATTCTGCAGAAAAAGAAACAACATATCAATCCACCATACAATAATGCATTCAAATATCTCATGGTAACTATGGACAAGAAAGATGAGTGACTTACAGGGCCGCCGCGTCTATACAATCGGTCGATCAATGCATTGAGACCATGCCTCTCTGCATATCGAGTCTCAAGGCCTTGCGGATCGCGATTTGTAATGGAGTGCTTCAAAGAAAACAAAATGCTAACTGTTAGAAACATGATTGTCAGTAAAAGAATATTTCAAAAAAACAAATAAGCAAAACAAAAGAGAAACTTACAAAGTCCTCCAAATATGTCCTGTGGCCGCTACTCCCAAGATGATGGACCACTCGGGCCTCGAGTCGTACCCTCGTCGCCTCTCGCTGCTAACTCCAACGTCCTGGCGAATCTGTAGCCTCCTCCCTCAGTCGGTGCCAATCATCTGCATCTAACCACTCGGGCTTCGCAGTCCCACACTTGATTGCCTTGCGTGCATCGGATCGTCTATGTGACATGTATGCATGCATGCATGCAATCCATAATCCAGCCCGTAGAGAATCTATCTACTGCGGCTGGCACCGGAAACTCCTCTTACAAGGATGCTACTTTGTAGTCCTTGCTCCCCTCTGGTATGTTCTTCCAATGATCCAGGATGTTGTGCCGAAAAACTTTTTGGCACAACTCCCTCATGCGAGCCATCACCCTCCTCCCCTCATCATTCATGATGATGGCTCCTGACCTACTATCAACTAGGTATCCATAACCCCTAGGAGTCTGCCTAATATGGGTCCTCTCCCATCTCCGTCCACGCTCTTGGGCATATCCAGGAGACCCCTGTACATCCGGTGTACTGACGGGGATAACCTCTCTCGGAGTGGCACTCAAAGGGGTGCCACCAAAAGGGGTGCCACCTGCTAACGGCTGTGCAAAAGCCGAAGTAACTGGAGTAGACGTCCCCACAGGTGTGACAAATCCTGGAGGTGACGCAGCTCTAGCTAAACGACGAGACAGAGACACCACATCCGTGTCTCCACAGCTGTACCCCCTGATCCCGATGTAGTCCCTTCCTCTAGCCCAAGTCATGAGAGTCGAGATCGTCTGCTCAAAGCTGAAGCATCTGATTGCGCTGAAGCAGATCTAGCAGAGCGCTCTGACGAAGAACGAGACAGCTCCTAGTCTGCCATCTCTCTGAATATCGCGAGCTGATCTGGAGACACGCGTGCCATCATGTTCTGAAACTCCTCATCGCTCATCCCTCGACTCATCCTCAAAATGTCACCTGCACAGATAAAAAAAGGTGTTAGAATAATCAATTTAAACTATACAAAGCACAATAATATAAATCATTTTTGAAAAATCCCTCTTAAAATGCATATCTTATGTACCTTTATGGAAGATCTAAACAACGAATTGAGTAATACAATTCTCCAAGAATGAAGTATTCTATGGTCCCATATTAATCTCCTGACACAACTCAGCATACACTAGAAGGTCGATAGACATGTCACCACAAAAGAATGAGTCTGCCTCGTTCTCAAAAAATTCTTGGACTATTGTATTTCCATCATTGTTAGCCGATGCGGGCTCCAAGCTTGCGGTGGCCTCCACCCCTTGTAATATTGACTCCTCTATTTGTATATTTTCTTCATCTATGCCTGGAACATCGCTTTGATCATATACTCTCGCACTTTGAGGAGTTGAAGGTATAACATACCACCATCGAGGTTGTCGGGGGTTTGGATAGAAGATTACCTGTTCACAAACACGTACAAAGCGAGTTCAAACCATTGTGACATAAACCATGTCGTATTACAATTAGCAAGCAAATGACTCTATGCACCTGTTCACAATGGGCCGGCAACACAAAGGTGTCGCGCAAATCCGTCCATTTTTTTTTGGAATCTATTTCGAGAAATTCAGATGGACCTCGTCGAACTGTTGCTCCAGCTCCTCCAAGTACCACTTTGAACCACTGTGCATCGAATAGTATCATGGAGAAGCTATGGTAATCCACCGTAATAATACTTTGCAAGTTCCCAAAATACGCCATCTCATCCACAACCGTGTTCGAATCCGTTGCTCGTCGCCGGCTCTGTTGCTCAAACCTTGCCATGACACCACAGTCCATTGTGGAGCGTATTTTGTCAATACACTCCACGCGAAAATGCCGTCCGCGCGACCACGCTGCACTATATATTTTGTACTGTACATTGAAACACTCAAATTAGATGTTGCATATAAAATTTAGATATGACACATTCTAAACCCCTCATCACCTTTGGAGTACATCCCCTCGAAAACTCCCACTCCTCCAATGAGACCTCTGTCCCTTCGCTGAATGCTGCAGTTAAGGCTCCATGCAACCATCGTGTATACAAGCACGAAATCATCAAGATATGGCCTAAAGATGTCCTACATTAACCTATTGAAGGTGGCAAGTGCATTCGTGAGCCGGAATGACATAACCAGGAACTCAAAGTGCCCATATCTTGTATTGAAGGCTGTCTTTGGGATATCTTCTTCCTTGATCCTTATCTGATAGTAACATGACCTGACATCAATCTTGGAGAAGATCTTTGCACCCTCAAGACGATCAAGAAGCTCATCTATTCTAGGAATAGGATACTTGTTCTTGACTGTAGATTGATTCAGCCCTCGGTAATCAATACATAGTCGAAGTGTCCCATCCTTCTTTTTTTGGAATAGTATTGGAGCTCCCCACAGTGAATTGCTAGGCCGAATGTAGCCCTGATCTAACAGTTGCTTGAGTTGTTCCTTCAGCTCAATTGCTTTTGGTATGGACATTCTATAAGGTCTCTTGGCAATTGGTGCAGCTCCAGGCACTAACCTAATCTCATGATCCACTTCTCTTTGAGGCGGAAGTTCAGTCAACTCTTCAGGGAATACATCCACGTTTTTCTTTAGCCAAGAAGGTCCTTCATGAGACTCTTGCTTTTGATATAATGTGTTGAGTTTGATCAAGTAAATAGGTAATCCTTTTTTGACTCCTTTTATGATCCAAGATACTTTGGCCAATTGGATTCTTGGCACTCGTGGCTCACCTTGAGTTGTGACTAGTTCCCTTTCAGAGTTTCGAAAGGAAGCTTGACCCTTTCCACAATGAATGTGGGCATCATTGGGCTTAAGCCAATCCATTCCGAGTAGACACTCATGGATACCTAAATTCATGTCTCTGAATTTAACCGAAGTCTTCCTTCCTCCCAGAAAGAATTCCACCTCAGCAGTTTGCCTGGTACAAGTTACCTCACGACCATTTGCCAATTCCACAAGCAGGGTAGGTGCTTCTACTATGGCTATTCCTAATCTTTTTGCACATGCTGGTGAGATAAAGGAATGTGTACTGCCACAATCAATCAAGGTTTTGAAAGGTTTACCTTGATAGTCCGACAGTGTCTGAATCACCGAGAACTGGCGATTCAGCCCTTTCTTGTGTAAAGCGGCATGGACTGTCGCTCTTTCGAATTCTGCTTCCATGGTCGGATCTTCTTCTTCCCCTCCTTTGCACATTTTCCTATTGGCAATGCACGTGGTTCTTCCTCTTCCTCGGGTAGTGGCTCCTTGACCACAACCTATTCCTTGGAAAGGTGCTTGGCGATGTCCTCCACCAAGCTTGGGACATTGCCTCTTGAAGTGACCGGGCTCGTTGCAGTGGAAACAACGGAGGTTTTGGCCATTACTTTGAGTAGGAACAAAGTTTTTGACTTTATTCTTCCTTGCTTTCTTTCTTTGTCCCTGATTATGACCTTGAACTCTCTTCCTTTGAGGTTAGAATGCTCCCATGTTCGGGTCATTATAAGACCAAGTTTTGTTACCCCTTGGTCTAGCTTGCACCTCTTGAATTATAGATGCCACATGAATGAGTGCATCCTGAAGATCTGATGGACGCATAGATTCGAGACGGGTATTTACTGGTGGATTTAAGCCCGCACAAAATTTGGACACCTGTTGTGTCATGTCCATCTGTGACGCATACTTTAAAAGTGAGACGAATTTAGAGTAGTATGCGTCAAGAGTGAGTCCTAGCTGTTTTAGCTTGTAGAACTCATTCATTTTCTGCGTGCGATATACAGGTGGTAAGTATCTTCCCCGCACGGATTTCTTCATCTTCTCCCAGGTAACGGATCCCTCTGCGATCCCTTGATCCCTGCACCATTGCTTCCACCAAAGTCCAGCTTCACCGGTGAGCTTTAACTTGGTGAGCATAGCCTGATTCGCGGGTGCAGTACCGGTTGCTTCGAAGTAATCCTCCATGGATTCAATCCAAATTTCAGCATCAGTCTAGACGAATCTCCCTCTCCCGTCAAACTCGGGTGGCTTAATCTGCTTGAGAAGGAACTTCTTCTCCTGGATCACAGTAGTACTTGATGTAGGAGGCAAATTAGGAACCTGTACCTGGGGTTGTGCCTGAATAAAGGTTTTCTTAACGTTATTATACGATAATCGACATTAGCTTATATTACATCTTTAATTCAGCTATCTCATAAACAATGTAGCTACTTAACTTTTTATCAACTCTTATACATAGCCAGACATTGATAAAAAGAAGTCCTTATTTGTATTTACATGGGCATAGCCCTTTCGAATACAACGTTTCATGTGATGAAAAGCCAATGGTTACATTTATTTTGGGGAGAACAACGTTATATTGCATTTATCTACAGGAATTGTGTAATAGTAGGGTTTTGGGTCATGGATCTTCAAGAATTGATAAGTCATTGGAAGTTCAAGATATCCTTTCCGTTGGAATCCATACTTCTCATGGGGGCCCAACACTTTAATCCTGTCGGTGGAGATTACACGGGTTACTTCCTCATATACATATGAGTTCATCTCAACCCTCCGACCTTGAATATGTAAAGTCAAATTTACGTGAGCTTCCACAAAAACGAACAGCTTCATGACTTTCAAGTCTTCCAACCACTTGATCCTTTTTAGGTTGGTTTGTAGATAAGCAAATCGGTGGGCGGCTATATAGTAGATTCCTAAAGCACCCGTCCATCTTCGTTCTATATACAAAGGTGATGGATTATAAATCTGCTCTAGGATGTTCATCATTTCAACCCTTTGTCAATAAAGCGGAGAATGCATTGTAGTCATAAACATGACTCGAAATACCAAAAACTTGTTCCACGCTTCGTAATTCTGCAAGACAGCGTTGAAGGTAAGGAAATGTTTGGACAACAACAATTTCTTTACTTCATTTCATTGAGATTTCAGAAAAACAATTCCGTTGTTGGTCCGCTCCGATACAAACTGTAACGTGTCCACTAGTATGATCAAGGACACATCTTAGCAGTCCATCGGAAAGGATGTCTAGAAAGCTCCACCCGGCACTCCCATGGAATGTTACGGGATTTGTGATCTAGGTCTTCCCACGTCTGGTACATAGCGGAAGTATTCTGGCCGTTCCCACTTAGGATCGACCGGAATTAGGGTTTTCCTGATTGGTCATTACCTAACAGCAACTAGCGTCGGACCCAAGCGAAGTACTTTACACAAAAACGCAATGTCCGAAGTGGATTCACACTGTACTTGATTCAAGGAGAATGGGAAACGAGAGGGATGCAAAGCTCAACCTCTCTACCATAATGCATAGTCCCATTCCGTTCCCCTAAAACAGCGTAAATCGGTTAAGACATAACTCTAGGTCAATGCTTTTGTTGTTCGTGTCTTTTGACGATCATCCTGTTGTTCTTTGAGATTTGAGAAAAGTTCCTGGCCAACTGGGACCACCCAACCGTAGGACGGACCCATGGCCCATCCTCCGCACTTTCCTCGTTTTGTTTTAGTTATGTAATTATCTAACACGTTAGTTGGACATGTAATAATCAGCTTCTTTAAATAATCCGTTAAGCACTAGTTCCTTCACGTAATCTTATCACGTGACATAGAAAAACAATATTAGACAAGTTCTTTGTTAATACATCATCATATTTATCTTTGAAATACAATGAGTTCCGCCTGTAGGCTTGTCCATAATCCACCGGAAGGCTATCCAGTAATCCACAGGGATCACTATTCCAAGCTTCCGCCCATAGACTAGTATGCGGGCCTCAAGGTCCAATCCCGAGTCACGTTAGCCTCTTGTCCAAGACTCGGAAGGTGAGGGATTTACGGCCAGAGCCCCCCTGGCACCCAAGTGTCCTCCTGCTCTAAGTAGAGCTCAACTGAGAGACCTCTCGCGGCGGATTCGGTCCATGTACCCGGTGCAGTCAACAACCCCCTTGGTTAGGGTCAGGTAGGCAATCGGGGATAACTGAAGCTGCCTCTCCTTTCAGGTCTTTAACCTGAAGTATAGATATTCATTTAATTTGTAATTCATAAATCAAAAAGTGCTCTAAAATCTCTATCAAGCACAAACATTTCCATTAACTGATCTTGTTGTTGGCAAAGTGCTAAGGAATTATGCTTTTCTTTCGAATGCATCGGCACTCGTTCCAGGGTGTCTTGCATCTTGGCAAGATCCCTTATAATCTAGGTTAGGGCATACCCTATTAACCCAACTTGGTCAGCCCTAAAGTTCATTGGATACTTTAGTTTCCAGTTTTTAACCTTCCTTACTTAGAAGGATATCAAAGAATACATCCTTTTGCAAGATAACTTGCGTAAGCATCCGCCATCCTTGTTGAGGGTATTTAACCTTTCTTCTTGTGAATCAATCACAAGACCATATGACTTCGTACTTGTTGCGCAAGTCTTGCATCGTAATATACGAGGAAACAATCCGTTTTAGTTTCTTTAAGCTGACGTTTGTCAAACCTAGGTTCTCTTTTTAAGAACCTCAGGGACAAACCCTAGTTCTTTTACATTTACGATTTATTGACCTAACAATCAAGGAAGGTGGGCAAGTATTTAAGGTATAAACGTTTCTTGGATTTTAAATCATTCCCAATGCATATTTCCAAGCATACATATTTCTAAGTTTATATTAACTCGGTTAACTTTTAGAAGGTAATATTGAGATCACCTCGGCACGATTTGTTATCTATGTGATAATTGATTTTTCAGTCCTAAACTTTATTGCTTTGAGGTTAGGCAAATTCAACTAATCTTCATTTTTCCTTGCGAACCAAAACTCATGCCAAATAAACAACCTTTTCCTTGCTAAGATATGCAGTTAGCAATGATAACTTCCTAGAGTTTAAGCAACGTAAGAAACCTTTCATGAATTTCACCTTCTATGATGATTCGTTGCAAAAAAAGAATAGGGGTTAATGGTGCAAGATGCACTTTTTATGCCTTCACGATTTAACCAAAATATACTACTATACTGGGTAGATAATCTTGCTCGTAATTCGTTTCAATGCATAATGCTATTTGAATGAAAACTATGTTTGTACTTTATTCATTTTGCATATTCAACTAAACTAAATTCCTTCATCGTAAATAACTACGACAAAATATATCTTATCCCTAACAATTCATCTTGCATGATTAAATTAAAACCGATATAAAACCAAGAAGGAAAAACCTGGTTTTGGGGTGAGATATCCACATGGATACCGGGAGATGACCCTCCCGCAACTACACCTTGGACTTTCTTAGGCGGCATCGCAGTTGTAATCCTTCGAACGTGGAAGCAGCTTTACACTTCTTGTAGGACTTCCACCATCGCTTCAATACTCTTCTTCTCTCTTTCGAGGAAATCAATCATTAAGGGATTAACAACGAGAAAGGGATAACAAGACCTTAGCTTCTTCGGAAGGGAAAGGTTTATAAAGCCTAAAAAGAAAAGGCCCTATAGGGTTATGTACACGGTGCAATGGTGTGTGTGAGTGTGATTCAAAAACATATGAGCCTTGGGAGATCTTTGGGGCACGAGAATGAAAGGACTTAAGGGTTTCACACCCAGGGGGGAAATTGAAGGGTAACACAAGGGTTTATAGTATGGGCGGGAAAAGGGTGTGCAAAAAGGGGACACGAGGGAGGGTGGAAGGCCCTTAAAAAGGGTTAAAACCGAGAGGGGGGAGAAAGAAATAAATGGGGACACGGGGGAAAATAAAAAGGGGCTTAGGGGAGTGTGTTAAAAAGGAATATGAGGGGGGTGAAACACAGGGTTTCAAAAAACACAAGAAAGGACTTATAGATTTAAGCACGGGGGGGTTAATGGTTTTTAAGGCCAAGGGGAGTGGGCCTAAGGTGGCTTAAGCACGGGGTGGGGAATTAGTGGCTCCATGGGAAGGGGAGATTAAGGCCTCCACGGGAAGGGGGCTTAGAAGAGCCCCCCCTTAGAAGCTTCCCAAGAAGCTTCCAGGAAGCTTTTGGGGTAAACAAATCGACGTGGAGTAGGAAAACTCCAAGAGAAAGAGGAGGGACGACGCTAGAAATTGGTGGCGTGTAAGGATGGATGGCGGCTGATGACCAATCGGGCTGCACAGTGCAGCATGGCCTTAATCTGGTGGCGACCACCACCGTGCAGCCGAACATCAGCCGACGCTCGACAGACTCCCCCCCCCCACTCCAGTAATGGCAGGGCGTCCACTTCCATCACCGTGCAGCCGAACACGAGCAGCTCTCTCTCTCTCCTTTCACCTTTCTCACGGCGATTGGCGGCTCATTCTCCTTCTCACGCACAGAATCCTCCTTCCCTCTGAAATTTCACGTATTTTCCTCCTCTCTCTCTCTACCCCCTTGATCTTTAGAGGAGGAGGTATCTCCCGCGTGGATCCTGCATGCAGTCTCTCCCCTCCACCTCTGCATTCTCCAATTGGAACCATCCTCTTCCTTCAACCACGCTTCGGCTGCATTAAATCCAATATTAATCCCTTATCCTCCTCCCAAGAGAAGGTTCTCATGAAAAATATGTGGTTTCGTTAAGCCATGTCTCGTTTGGGCATAGTGGAGAGTATATTAGTAAAGACTAACCCATCCCAAATCACAATGCAACATTGTCATTTTCCCGAGACTTCACATAGCCTTATAATATTTTTAACAGAAATATTACAACTTGATAGGGGCTCGTGATTCAGTCAATGTAAGGGAGGATTTACGTAACATTGGTTGCATGAGACGAGCCTGGCCATGCATTGGACCCAGAGAAAAGATTGATCTACCCCATGCACCTTGGATGCTATCAAAGAAGGAGGAAAAAATAGTGAAGGAATAGATATGTAGCTTTCAAACACCCACAAGATGCATGAGATGTCTCAAGGGAGCCTTCATAAAGAAAAAGAAAAGAGGTGTGGAGTAACTATCTGGTTTGAAGTCCCACGATTGGCACAAAATGATTCAAGTAAGGGTATCTCTAACCATGAATATAATAATTAGTGGAGTAACTATGTGTAAACTTTGGGGTATAATGAATTTTTCTCAACTAATCATTTGATCTATGAATATTATTTACATTCAGTTCGTACTTCCTACTAGCATATCCCATTGTGTATCCAAAGATGTACGTGATATCATTTACAAGATGGGAGAGCTTGTGAGGTGTGTATACATTGTATTTTTTCATTATATATTGCATACATCATGTAGTGAACCTCTTTAAATTTCTATACAAAAATAAACAATTGTTGAATATATCCTGACAAATACGTGAGCTCGAAGGAAATTGATCCAAACACATTGCAAGATGCTCGAGTATTATCTATTAAGGTGGTTTTTTTGGTGGATGAAATTTTTACTCACTCCATTTTGACTAATCAATTGCATTTACTTGTACATTTGATTGATGAGATCACACTTTGTGGGGCAGTTCACGCAAGGTGGATGTTTTTTCTTGAGCGCTTTCATGAAAACCTTGAAAGATTTTGTGACGCAAAAAGCACGACCTGAGGGAAGCATGGCTAAGGGTTGGTTAGTGCAATCATCCCTTATTTATATCTCTGAATATCTTGCTGAAGTGGACCCCTCTCAACCACGACTATGAAAAGACGATGAAGACTTGAGGATGACCTCTATAATACCTCAAGGAAAAGGAAGGAGTAAAGTGCTAACAAAAGAAGAACTTCGTAAGTTAAATAGTTTTTGTGTGCTCAATAGTGATATAATGAGCCAATGGGTGACACTATATAATGAAGCAAGGGCAAGAAGAAAAAGCGAAATACAAGCATTTTGCCCTAGATATGGATGTAATGTCTCATTTTCAGATCATCTAAATGTGCTCCCACATCATATCGCTATAGATTGGTTACATGAGGAAATGGAGAGAATGGAAAAAGAGGAGGGAATTAACATATCTCAAGAAGAGTGGGAATGCGCACAAGGTTGCTTATCAAAGGTGAGACATACTATCAATTAATTTGTTTCTAGTTATATTTTATATAATAAATTGACATGTTTGATCGTAATCTTTTACTACTAGTGCACATTATTCAATGCTATTTGGTGTGAGGGTCTCCTTGCTTGCTTCCCGGATGCCAATGGTACCATGGAAGGTTATTGTGGCTTGATCTAAGATATTCTGAAGCTTGACTTTAGACGATTCTTTATATATGTACTGGATGTGAAGTGATTTAAAGAAGTGGTAACAAATGGTGAGCATTGCACAATCAGACGTCATCCAAGTGGTTTTGTAATCATTGACTCTACAAAATTTCACCAAAACAAGAATAACACATTAGTACTACCTCAACAATGCGAGCAACTATATATGTAAAAGCTAAATTTTTTATATGTATACATGTGATACATATACACAATATAATAAGAATTTAAGTTTCTTGCTTTTTTTTTTCAAATACAGGTTGTGTATCATCCAATGGTAAATAATAACCGATGGTGGTATGTCACTACTATATCTAATCATTCAAAACCAATATATGGTAATATTACCGACATAGAGATAGCATATGACAATCCAACAATTAATGATTATGTACATGATGACACCATAATGGATTATATGTGTGATATAGTACAAGATGAACCTCGTGAGGATGTTCAAGGAAACACAGAAGAAGACAATAATGTGGTTGACGATGATGAATTTATTGAGCAATATAGCAATACATCTGATAGTGGGATAGACTTATTTGTTTCATTACCTCTTGGTAACATAGACCTAGAAGTAGATAGTTTAGCAAGGGCTGATCTCATTGAAGATGAGATAGATCATTCACTCTAACATACTTAATTCGCTTAATGATTCAATGTGTATTCTTAATTCTATGGAAAATATCATACGCACATGTGCATACTCAAGAATCAATAGTCAAGTTTAAAGCTAAATTGAATTTTCCATTAAAAAATGAAGTATTTTTTATATTTTTCAAGTAGAGAAACTACAAGATACATGCAATGCTTGCTACTAATTGTATAATAAGGTTTGTGTCGCTTGCCACTAATTAATTATATCAGGTTTGTCAACTGGAGGAACTGCCATTCATTAGAGAGCAATGCAAAAATAATTATTAACTCTGTTTTTTTATTATATTAAGTCTAATTCCAGGTGATTTAATAATTACGCGTCTGAAATCGCATCTATATTTCCATCTATGTTTGTATTTATATGTGCAGATATATAGATGTAAAATTCACGTCTATTTACACACTCTTTTACACACACATATACACGCAATGATAGACGCACCCGACTTTGTGCGTCTAACATGCGTGTCTATGACTCATTTCTATTGTGGTGTCTTGCTTTGCTTTTGTGTTTTCTCTCTCTCTCTTACTTGTTTTTGGTATAATCCGTGTGTATTGAGAGAAGGAGATGAAATGAGAGAGAAAAAGAGGGAGCAAGAGAGGAAGGGAGAGGAAATGAGAGAGGGAGAGGGAAAGGGAGAAAATGGGAGAGGGAGGGAGAGGGGCAGGGAGGGAGAGAGAAAGAGAGGGAGAGGGAGAGGGGAAGAGAGAGAAAATAAGAGAGGGAGAGGGAGTTTTTCCTCTCTCTTTTACTTGTTTTTTGTATAACCCGTGTGTATTGAGAGAGGGAGAGAAAATGAGAGAAAAAGAGAGGGAGAGGGAGGAAGAGAAAATGAGAGAGAAAGACACTACAAGATATAGACCTTATACCGACGTTTAAAGCGACGAAAATACAAACAACAAAATTTTCCCCCATCGTCGCAAAAAGCGTCATTATTGACGACGCCATAGAATCATCGCAATATGCATCGCTATATGCGTCGCTATCTGTGTCGTATTTGCGACGCAAATAGTGACGCATATAGCGACGCATTTGTGACGCTCATAGCGCGGCCAATAGTGACGCAAGCAATAAATTTGCGACACAAATAGCGACGGTAACAGTGAAAAAAAAATTTGAGAGCCATACAAAATAGTTTCTGTACTATTGCATACAAAGCGCTTGCAAACAAAAAGAATGTATACTGAAATCATAAAGGTGATACATGAAATAAATACATGATCGCATAAAATGCGATTGGTACAATCATGAAAGGATATCACTAATACATAGAAAATGTCTACATAGATCAGGCGACTAAAAACTAAAGGTGTGTGAGCTCCAAGGATCCAAGGGCGAGCTACAAATTCTCGTCCCCCGAAAGCTCGTCCCGCCGCAAAGGAGCATCGAACGGATTCTGCAGAAAAAGAAACAACATATCAATCCACCATACAATAATGCATTCAAATATCTCATGGTAACTACGGACAAGAAAGATGAGTGACTTACAGGGCCGCCGTGTCTATACAATCGGTCAATCAATGCATTGAGACCGTGCCTCTCTGCATATCGAGTCTCAAGGCCTATCGGATCGCGATTTGTAATGGAGTACTGCAAGGAAAACAAAATGCTAAATGTTAGAAACATGATTGTCAGTACAAAGAATATTTCAAAAAAACAAATAAGCAAAACAAAAGAGAAACTTACAAACTCCTCCAAATATGTCCTGTGGCCGCCACTCCCAAGATGATGCAGCACTCCGACCTCGAGTCGTGCCCTCACCACCTCCTGCTGCTGACTCCAACGTCCTGGCGAATCTATAGCCTCCTCCCTCAGTCGGCGCTAGTCGTCTGCATCTAACCACTCGGGCTTTGCAGCCCCACTCTTGATTGCCTTGCGTGCATCACATTGTCTATGTGACATGTATGCACGCATGCAATCCATCATCCAGCCCGTAGAGAATCTATCTACTGCGGCTGGCACCAGAAACTCCTCGTGCAAGGATGCTACTATATAGTCCTTTCTCCCCTCCGGTATGTTCTTCCAATGATCCAGGACGTTGTGCCGAAAAACATGTTGGCACAACTCCCTCATGCGAGCCATCACCCTCCTCCCCTCATCATTCATGATAACCGCTCCTGACCTACTATCAACTAGGTATCCATAACCCCTAGGAGTCTGCCTAAGATGGGTCCTCTCCCATCTCCGTCCATGCTCCTGGGCATATCTAGGAGACCCCTGTACATCCGGTGTACCGACGGGGGTACCCTCTCTCAGAGTGCCACTCAAAGAGGTGCCACCAAAGGGGGTGCCACCAAAAGGGGTGCCACATGCTGCTGGCGGCTGTGCAAAAGTCGCAGTAACTGGAGTAGACGTACCCACAGGTGTGACAAATCCTGGACATGACGCAGCTCAATCTGAACGATGAGACGGAGACACCACGTCCGTGTCTCCACAGCAATACCCCCTGATCCCGATGCAGTCTCTCCCTCTGGCCCAAGTCGTGAGCATTGAGATCGTCTGCTCGAAACTGAAGCATCTGATCGCGCTGAAGCAGATCTAGCAGAGCGCCCTGACGAAGAACGAGACAGCTCTTGGTCTGCCATCTCTCTGAATCTCACGAGCTGATCTGGAGACATGCGTGCCATCATGTCCTGAAACTCCTCATCGCTCATCCCTCGACTCATCCTAAAAATGTCACCTGCACAGATAAAAAAAGGTGTTAGAATAATCAATTTAAACTATACAAAGCACAGTAATATAAATCATTTTTGAAAAATCCCTCTTAAAATGCATATCTTATGTACCTTTATGGAAGATCTAAACAACGAATTGAGTAATACAATTCTCCAAGAATGAAATATTCTATGGTCCCATGTTAATCTCCTGACACAACTCTGCATACACTGGAAGGTGGATAGACATGTCACCTCAAAAGAACGAGTCTACCTCGTTCTCAAAAAATTCTTGGACTTTTGTATTTCCATCTCCGTCTGCCGATGCGGGCTCTAAACTTGCGGTGGCCTCCACCCCTTGTAATATCGACCCCTCTATTTGCATATTTTCTTCATCTATACCTAGAACATTGCTTTGATCATATACTCTCGCACTTCGAAGAGTTGAAGGTATAACATACCACCATCGAGGTTGTCGGGGGTTTGGATAGAAGATTACCTATTCGCAAACACGTACAAAGCGAGTTCAAACCATTGTGACATAAACCATGTCGTATTACAATTAGCAAGCAAATGACTCTTTGCACCTGTTCACAATGGGTCGGAAACACAAAGGTGTCGCGCAAATCCCTCCATTTTTTTTCGGAATCTATTTTGAGAAATTCATATGGACCTCGTCGAACTGTTGCTCCAGCTCCAAGTATCACTTTGAACCACTGCATATCGAATAGTATCATGGAGAAGCTACGGTAATCCACCGTAATAATACTTTGCAAGTTTCCAAAATACTCCATCTCATCCACAACCGTGTTCGGATCCGTTGCTCGTCGCCAGCTCTCTTGCTCAAACCTTGCCATGACACCACAGTCCATTGTGGAGCGCATTTTGTAATATGCTCCGCGCGAAAATACCGTGCGTGACCACGCTGCACTATATATTTTGTACTGCACATTTGAAACACTCAAATTAGATGTAGCAAGCAAATTTAGATACGACACATTCTAAACCCCTCATCACCTTTGGACTACATCCCCTCGAGAACTCCCACTCCTCCATTGAGACCTCTGTCCCTTCGCTGGATGTTGCGGTCAAGGCTCCATCATCGTGTTGACATAAACCGCGGCATCTCCTCCATGCCTTCGAGCTATCAAATCGGTCGGTGACGTGTACTGCGTCAGAATTCAGCTAGCGCTTCCTCTCGATCTTGCCTTGCAATCTGGTACTTGGCGAGCCACATCTCCATGGAGACATGGTGCAACATACAAAAGCGATTCACCTTCTCTTCCATTGAGGCATCCATTCTTTTTTCTACCCCATTTCCAACCACCACATCTCCAGTCAGTCTATCATCGTCCTTCAGCGTCCATAGCATTTCATTGTGTGGTTTCACCGTTGGTAGCCATTGTGAGATATGCACTAACGCCTCTAACACCAACCAACCTTCTGCCATGCTACATTCTGGACGAGCTCATTGTCGCATAAAGCCTTTCAGGGTTTTCATGAATTGCTCCAGGAAGAACATCCATCGCTTATGGACAGGTCCAGCAATCTCCACTTCGTCCACAAGATGCACAAGAAGGTGAACTTGTATCGTGAGCATGCTAGTGGGCAGGTATTTCTCAAAGAGACAGACCGTCTCAACTGCTCCCCACCTAGAGGATTCAATAGAGGACGTCTTAATCTCTTTTTGTGAGATCCATTGCACCAAAGTGGACAACTTGTTAATGGCCCCGCGAATTTCTGGAGTAAGGCATCCTACGATCGCGATCGGTAGGACAAACTGCCACAAATGAGAAAGCATTATAAATAATGGCCACTTTTCAAATTGCAAAATTTCCACGCTAATTACAATCCATTCTGTTCACAAACCTAACATATCTTATGCCAATCATGGGATTTTAGCCCAGACAATTGGTCATCTTTAGAAAATGCGGACCTAAGAGAATGCATCATACCCGTCGGAGTGCGGATAGACTTGATTACTTGCTTCACAATGCGCTCTTCTTTGGTAGACAAAACCCAGGGAGCGCGAGGAAGCTACACTCCCCCTTCAGCACTCGACTACGGCCAAAGCGCCTCCATCTTACCTACCTCCTTCAAATCCATTCGTGACCCTAGAGTGTCTGTCTTTCCTATGATGTGGTCCCATAGCAAGCTGCCCACATTCTTGAAAATATGCATGGGATCGAACAAGTGGTTGACCTGTAAGTGGGTCCAATATAGCAACTCGTACAAAACTGAGAACCGTCGCATTTCATTTGGATGTGATTCCGGGTTTACCATTTTCAGCTCATACCATCTTACAGCGTTCATACGTGTTGGAGGTCGTCCAAGAAAACCTTCCCTGAATTCATGATCCTCCGGCAAGAAAGCGGCCTGTCCTTGATATACCATCTTCTTCATGGTTCGTGACCTTCGGGAGTCTAACTGTGGCCCACACAATGGACATGCATGATAACCTGAGGTAACTAGACCTGTAAGGTGAGCCACGACCTAGTGAATACTTGATTGAATGAAATAAAATATAGATATTACCAACAAGAACAGAGGTCTGCTCACCTGAGCACTCTCCCAATCCCGGAAAGTCATGCATCGTCCACATGAGAATGGCTCGAATGTTGGCTGACCGCCGACCATCGCGCCTGCTCATATCTTGCACAGTGACCCCCTCCTCGCGCAAAATCTTAAGCTCATCGACTAATGGACGAAGATACACGTCCATATCTTTTACTTTTAGCGGCTCGGGACGAGCAAGCTAAGGATGAGATGTCCTTTCTTCGTAGAAAGCCATGGAGGGATGTTGTAGTTGACAAGCACTATAGGCCACACACTGTAAGAAGTTGAGCGCAGACCGAATGGGTTCACACCATCCATGGCGAGACCGAGCCGAAGATTTCTTGGCTCTCGTGCAAAGCTTGAGAAGGTAGAGTCAATGTGGCTCCATGCATGCGAATCTACTGATATTCATTGAACTCCATCAGTGGACCTATTCTGCACATGCCACGTTGTCAAGCTTGCCATGCGAGACGTGCAAAACATGTGGTTTGTGCGGGGGATGAGCGGAAAGTGTCTGAGAACTTTTTGAGGGATGGTTTGCCCTTGCAAGTCCTGTGGATACCTGTGAGCACCACACTTTGGACATATCTGCATAGTCTCGTATTCATCTCGAAATAGTATGCAATCGTTGATACATGCATGGATGTTATTGTAGTCCATGCCAAGCTTCCGTAAAACATGTCGTGCATCATCACGAGACTCAGGCATGGTATTTGCAGGTGGTAATATATGATATTTCAATAACTTGAAAAAAATCATAAAACACCTTGAAAAAGCACAAATATTTGCAATAATACTGTTAAAAAAAAAAATCAATGAAGCCTATGTGCAAGGTACCTGAATAACTCAGTCACACTCGTATCGCTCCAACAGTATTTTGCTTGCACACTTAAGAGTGCAAGCAATGTCTTTAACCGAAATACTCAGCACCCATCATATAATGGTATGGATGCTTCCTCTCTAAGCGGGTCAGATGTCTCAACATCCATGGGAATCAATGCATCGATCATTGCCTCCATCTCAGGCTCCAAGATTGTAGGTAGGTCGGGAAGGTTGTTTGTCTCCTCTGGCATTGACGGTATAGATGGGCCTTGCGAGTGGTGGATTGGCTCCTGCAATCCATCCATCGCACGTCCACGAACTCTTCTAATTGGCCGCAAAGGGTGCACTCCCCCTTGGGTCGAGACATCATCCCCCTAGATAGAAAATTTGCCAACAAGACCCAATCTTATTGTGTATGGTTTTCAATTAGCTTGCGAGTACAATGCTTGATTAATATTAACTTCAAATTACCGTTTGCTGAAAATCTGCAATCGCCTGATCAATGATCTCAAATTGAAACTTGCCAAATCATCGTATGTGTTCTATAGACAATCGGCATTTTCGTTTAATTGCCAACTTGCATTGAGAGAAAGGACATGGGACATGCTGATTAAGATATGTCTCGCGGTCTTGAACAATAAGACCTTCTTCGTTTTCCATCTTATCTACATTACAACAAAGGAGACTTAAATGGATAGCTTTATGGAGATGTACGTCAAGTTGCAAGTTGACCATAAATCTTCCATTGTACGTCAAGTTACATAGTAGTTGAGAGATTTATGGAGATGTACGTCAAGTTGACCATAGCTTTATGGAGATGTACGTCAAGTTACATAGTAGTTGAGAGATTTTTCGATGTTATATCTCGGCCTTGTATCATGCTCAAGGATTTGTTTGTCCCGGTAGATAATTATTCGTTATTGTAAAAAACTGCACTAGAGGGCTTTGAGTATAAGTAATCCATTTTGAGCATCATTGAGGATCTCTTAGTCTAATAATAAATCAGTCTCAACAAAAAGCATCTTAGAAATGTGGTTTTTTTGTCCTAGGATTGCATATTAAAATTAATGCCATCTATGAAATTTATCAACTATAGTAATAAAATTTATTTCAATCAATTCTACTCATAGTCATAAGACATGAGAGAAAATATCATATACTCAATTTAAGGTATTCTTCTTCTATAACAATACTTTTGGGTTCATTTTGATGAAGTACCGTAATGACCATTAGCTAGGGTATCATTTTCTTTTAGTCCTTCCGTTGACTAGTTGGCATGATTTCTAATTCGTTATGCCTATAAAGTTAATACAAAAACAATGAATTATGCATATCACAATTAGATCCCCTACTTGGACATTATGAAGGACATGACCAATTTTAAGCCATCTTAAAGAGTCACCAATGTACGTGGCCCATAGCAAAACACATTGCATACCATTATCGACAAGTCTATTATCTTAAATTTCCTTCCCCTCCCTCTTCCTCTCTTTCTCTCCCTCTCTCTCCCTCTCCCTCTCTTTCTCTCTTTCTCTCTTTCTCTCTCATTTCCTCTCCTAAACAAGCAAAAAAGAAAGTGATTCAAATATTAAACAAGCAAGAGGGAGAGTGAGTGAGAGAATGCACTCTCCCTCCCTCTCCCTCTCCCTATCTTTCTCTTTCTCTCCCTCTCTCATTTCCTTCCCCTCCCTCTCCCTCTCCCTCTCTTTCTCTCCCTCTCTATCTCTCTTTCTCTCTCATTTCCTAAACAAGCATAAAAATAAAGTGATTTAAACATTAAAAAAGCAAAAGGGAGAGGGAGAGAGAGACAATGCACTCTCCCTCTCTTTCTCTTTCTCTCCCTCTCTCATTTCCTTCCCCTCCCTCTCCCTC